>NC_045740.1:25884536-25889282 GCF_008692095.1 Etheostoma spectabile | reverse complement strand
AGAGAGGGTAGGAGAGACACAGAGGGTGAGGCTGACCGAGGCAGAGAAGAAGACAGAGTGACACAGAGAGCCAGGCAGACAAACACAGGGACACGCAGAGACAGAGCGAGAGAGACACACAGAGAGAGGGAGCTGAAAAGAGACAAAGGGATGACAAAACACAGAGAGCCAGACAGGCAAAGAGGGAGCAAGACAGACAGACACAGTGACCAAGAAGGAGAGACAGAGAGAGCAAGACCGACATGAAGAGAAAAAGAGACAGAGTGTTAGAGATACATGGAAAGATAGAGAGAGAAACACGCACCCACCCACACAGAAGAGAGGGAGAGACAGACAGACAACGAACAGCAAGAGAAAGAGGGAGTGGGAAACAGAGAACAAGACAGACAGACACAGGAAACAAAAGAGACAGAGCGATGGAGACAAGTACTGGGACGGGGCTGGGACGGAGACAAGTGAGGGAGAGGGACAGAGAAAGGGAGCAGAGAAAGGGCCAGGGCAGGGACAGTGCGACACAGAGAGAGCGAGAGGAACACGGACAGTGGAGAAAGACACAGAGAGATCGAGATGGAGTGGGAAAAAATGGAGAGGCACAGGGAGAGTCACCCACACAAACAAACAGAAGAAAGGGAGAGAAAGGGACAGAAACCCGGAGAGCAAGACAAACACAGGAATAGAGAGAGACAGAATGTGGTAGACACAGACGCACACAGAAAGAGAGCAATACCCACACAAAAGAATAGGAAAAAGGGAGAGATAGGGACTGAGCGAAGGGGACACACAGAGAGACTGGACGAGTAGGGCGGAGAGTCAAAACGAGGGAGAAGACGAGACCAAGGAGAGAGACGGGACGACCGAGGAAGGGACAAGACGAGGGAGACACAGAGAGCGGAACCGACAAAGCTAGGGACAGAAAGGCAACGGGACACAGAGAGCCAGACAAACAAGGAGGGAGGTAAGGAGACACAGATACTGGGACAGAAAGAGAGCGAGACAGGTGAGGAGAAGAGAAAGAGATTGAGGGAGAGCGAAACAGGGAGAGTTGGAAGCACACAGAGAGAAGCACAGAAGAGGGACAAAGGGAAGGGAATCAGTAGGGGCTAGCAAGTGCACAGGGGAGCCCGAGGGAGGGCAAACTAGGGGGCCCATGGATAGGCATAAGAGAAAGCCCACAAGTTGGCACACGGAAAAGCCCACGAGTGGGCACACGGAAAAGCCCACGAGTGGGCGCACGAGGAAGCCCATGAGTGGGCACACGAAGAGCACGAGAAAGCCCACGGGGGAGCGCACGAGGGGCTCGAGGAAGCCCACGGGGGGCAAAGAAGAACACGTGGAAGCCCACGGGAGGGCGCACAAGGAGCACGAGGAAGCCCATCTAAGGGTGCACGGGGAAGCCCACTAAAGGGCACATGAGGAAGCCCACAGGGGTCCCCGGAGGAAGCCAGGGGACCAGACCTGGGGGAACTGGGTCCCTGGGGACCCCTGGAACTTATACCAGAAGGACCCCGGGAGCCAATGCAGTGGCCCAGACGCCGTCTAGGGGTCGGGGCTGTCAACCGCCGACTGAGGGCCAAAAACGTTGGCCGTCAGGCGGGGGCCAGGGCCACCGAACGCAAGTTGGGGGTCAGTGGAGCTGGGCGTCTGGTCAGGGTTGAGGGGGCTGGTCGGTCGGTCGGTCTGGGAGTCTGGTTGGCCGGTCTGGGAGTCTGGTTGGCCGGTCTTGGTCGGGGGGTCCGATCGGCCGGTCTGGGTCTAGGGGGCCGGTCTGGGAGCCCGGTCGGCCGGTCTGGGAGCCCGGTCGGCTGGTCTGGGTTGGGAAACCCCGTCAGCCGGTCTGGGTCGGGGGGGCCAGTGGGCCGCTGGGGGTCCGCGGCAGCCGGCGGCTGAGTGACCGTGGCGGCTCCCAGGGAGGACTGGTCAGTGCCAACTCCTTTGGAAGCAACAACACAAGACTGGGGAGAAAACAAAAACAAAAACACAAGAAAGGCCAAATGGGAAAAATAACCCCAAACAAAAACCCCAAACCACAACAAAATACGCTTTATGTTTGTTTCAACTTGTGTACTGAATGTTGTTGTTACCAAAAATAAGTCGTTTTTTTTGCTTTTTGTAACCAAAAGATCCACTATATCCGCTCCCTAGAATGGTAAAATCATGACCCACCCTACTCTGCCTCCCATTGGCTAGTACGCATTGCCTTGGTTGTTTGGGTTGCTAGGTTGCACGAGGAGAGAGATTGGTTAGGGTAATGATATCAGGCTAAACCAATCAGAGGCAGTGTAGGGAAGGCCAAGCCTTCGCCAGCCTAGTAAAAAAATAAATTACCACCTGGCTTTGTTTCAAGCTCAAGGATTATATAAAAACTACTTTTTAAGTTTCATGAAAATTAGTAGAAGAAAGTAGCACGGGCAGAAGAAGAAACCATTAACCCTTGTGTTGTCTTTGGATCAAATTTGACCCCTTTTAAAAATGTATATTTTAGAAATATGGCATTCTTTTTAATCAAATTTCCACAAAAAAGGATGGATTCCATGCAACACTCTTTGCAAATACAATTAATCACTTTCATTGAATTTTGGTTGTTAACTGAAATGGTTTCAAATCAGTATCCTGACCAAACTCATCCACTCAATACACATTCCTCTGATCTTAACTATTAGTCCAAATAATTAACAATTTCTGCTTAATGAACTCAAATATTAGGTATTATTCTATACAAATGAGGGATATAGACCATGGATTCCAAAAAGTAGTGTAACACTAGTGGTAGTAAGGTGGTGGTCTGGAAATCAAATAAAAAAAATAATGTTTTGAAAATGTCAAATGTCATGACCGGGGAGGACAACGCAAGGGTTAAATTTGTTTCTGAATCATGGGGCAGTAACACTAATTATTTTTCACCTCCTTTTACATTGTGAGATAGGGGGGTTGGGGTCCATTCATGTGGTGTTGGAATAATCGAAAAAATGTGTTCCCCTCTCAGAAGATTCATATTGCATTAATATTGCAAGATAGGGCATGACTTAGCGGAGGTCTGCAATATCTGAGTGCCACGCTAGTTAATCCTGTTTTCAGCAGGATTGTGCTTAAAGACCATTACTTTTTGTTAAGAAGCTGCCCAAGCTTTCCTTCAAACCAAGATTTATTATTTTTTCTTCCTTAAGCATAACATAATCTGTTTTGTTTGAAGTAAACAAAGACATACATATTCATTGCTTAGTGATGTGTTAATCAATAAATTACATGATTTAGGACACACAGCATGATGCACACTTCATGATTCTTTTACGCATCAAAATCTCATCCAGATCTCTCCCCTATGCCCCTTTCTCTTGCACGTCAATGATTCTCTGCAATGTGTTTACAATGCCATATTTTCATTTACTATGCCATTTGCACACGTACAATTCCAATATTTGTAGGTTTGTAATATAATTAAATTTGCAAAAATTCTGTAAATAATTAAAATTAAAATTAAAATATGTTAATAATATTGTGTTTTTTTATCTACTGTGTACATGCACTTGTTTGTTGGAAAGTAATGACCAACATTTTATCACAAACCTGCCTGCACATTGTGTCACTGGAAACGGTATGCGACATATTTTATTTTGTTTTGACCTTGTTTTGTTCTTTAATAATATGACATACTTATGTGACGTACGTACTTAAAAGTTGGAAGAACATTTAATTTTCTCTCACCCTCTATTAACTATAAAATACAATTGGAATCCAGACTATTGTATTGTAATGTATGCATTTAAAAAAAATGTATTCTTAATTGTTTAATAATTCTTTCCTTTATACAGCTCTTCAAAGCAAGGCCAATGTGTCTGAATAGTTACACACTGGCATCCTCTGCGCTCTTTTGAATTATTTCAATTTTGCAAAGCAAAAAAAATTAAAAACTAAATTACACACACACACATACACACACACACACACACACACACACTAGTGTACTGTATTTCCCCAAAGCTCTGTTTAATTACCCCTCTTAGCATTGTCTGTCTATTGCGATATATTGTGTCACTGTTATTTTTACATTATCATACACACACACACACACACACACACAGACACACACACACACACACACACACACAAAGTTGTCAAGTTGTTCTAAAACAGTTGTACTTATGTCTTGGATAAGACGTGATTGTTAAGATACCAATGACATTAATAAAGAAACTTACAATTACCTCATTATTATTATCTTCAAATATTTTATTATTTTCAGTAAGTTTAAAACATTCAGAGAGAATGTAATTATGACCTATTTTCTGAAACTAATTAGATACTTTAGAGCTTCAATTATCTAGCAATTAGTAGAAGTTGATTAACTAACTAACTAGTAATTAACTAAAAATTGCAATAACTGAGTGTTGAGATATAGGAAAATGTTTCAAAACATACTTAGGGCTGTGTCATTAAAAAATATTAAACAGTTAATTTAATTATCTGGATATGCCCTTTGTTTTTTCAGTTTTTATTACCTATGTCACCAGGCGAGCAGCTCCATCAGCAGAGTTTTCTGTGGACCGGACCCATCACCTGATGTCCTTCCTCACCATGCTTGGGCCCAGCCCAGACTGGAATGTGGGGCTGTCAGGAGAGGACCTTTGCACCAAGGAGTGTGGCTGGGTCCAAAGGCTGGACACAGACCTCATTCCCTGGGATGCAGGCACTGACAGTGGTGTCACATATGAGGTAATCTAATTCATTTTACTGGTTAATTCAAAAGTA
>NC_045740.1:25879711-25884526 GCF_008692095.1 Etheostoma spectabile | reverse complement strand
GGTAGACACCTGAGAGGTATAACATTCAGTAGAGACTTGTAGATATGTTACAAAAGCTGTTGCCTTTTTGGAGGACCAATTGGATAATTGGCTGTAATTGGCTGTTACATTACTGTCTTGTCAACCCTAACACTCTAAACTGTAATGATAGCTTGAAAAATATCAACCAAGTTAACTTCCATCTTTGTAAGCTAGCTAACTACTGACTATTTTTACCAAGACCCCAAGAACAACTACAGTGGTGTGAAAAAGTGTTTGCCCCCCTTCCTCATTTCCTGTTCCTTTGCATGTCTCTATGGTACCTCTCTCCTCTCCTGCAGGCTATTGCAAAATTACAATCAGCGGTATCTGAATTTATCTGGAAGCCAAACACTGGGCCGGTGTGTGTGGCTATTTCTGTTTCTGCATGTGTTGTTTGTTGTCTCCCTCCCTCCCAGCTTTTCTCTCTGTGTTTTTTTGTGGCTCTGGGACGCATTCTGATGTCTCAGTGTATTGTTTGTGGTGTTTTATCTGTTGATATTCTAAATAATAATAAAAAACTTTATTACAGATAATCGGACAAGTATAGTGTATGTCATGACATCTATAACACTTCACTTTGGCATGTATTATTTAGTAATGCTTATCAAAATAAATGAATGTTTTGAGAGAACAAGGGGATATATTTACTACAGTGGTGTGAAAAAGTGTTTGCCCCCTTCCTCATTTCCTGTTCCTTTGCATGTTTGTCACACTAAGTGTTCGGAACATCAAACCAATTTAAACAATAGTCAAGGACAACTCAAGTAACACAAAAATGCAATTTGTAAATGAAGGTGTTTATTATAAAAGGTGAAAAAAAATCCAAACCATCATGGCCCTGTGTGAAAAAGTGATTGCCCCCCTTGTTAAAACATACTATAACTGTGTTGTCCACACCTGAGTTCAATTTCTCTAGCCACACCCAGGCCTGATTATTGCCAACCCTGTTCACAATCAAGGCATCACTTAAATAGGAGCTGCTTGACACAGTAAGGTCCACCAGAAGATCCTTAAAAGCTACACATCATGCCGAGACCCAAAGAAATTCAGGAACAATTGGAACAACCCAAAATTACCCCAAGAGCGCAGCGACAACTCATCCAAGAGGTCACAAAAGACCCCACAACAACGTCCAAAGAACTGCAGGCTCACTTGCCTCAGTTAAGGTCAGCGTTCATGCCTCCACCATCAGGAAAAGACTGGGCAAAAATGGCCTGCATGGCAGAGTTCCAAGGAGAAAACCACTGCTGAGCAAAAAGAACATCAAAGCTTGTCTCAATTTCTCCACAACACATCTTGATGATCCCCAAGACTTTTGGGACAACATTCTGTGGACCGATGAGACAAAAGTGGAACTCTTTGGAAGGTGTGTGTTCCATGTTATCTGCGTAGAAGGAACACTGCATTCATAAAAAGAACATTATACCAACAGTAAAATATGGTGGTGGTAGTGTGATGGTCTGGGGCTGTTTTGCTGCTTCAGGACCTGGAAGACTTGCCGTGATAAAAGGAACTATGAATTCTGCTGTCTACCAAGAGATCCTGAAGGAGAATGTCCGACCATCTGTTCGTGTACTCAAGCTGAAACGAACTTGGGTTCTGCAGCAGGACAATTATCCTAAACACACCAGCAAGTCCACCACCGAATGGCTGAAGAAAAACAAAATGAAGACTTTGGAGTGGCCTAGCCAAAGTCCTGACCTGAATCCTATTGAGATGTTGTGGTATGACCCTAAAAAGGCCGTTCATGCTCGAAAACCCTCTAATGTAACTGAATTAGGACAATTCTGCAAAGATGAGTGGGCCAAAATTCCTCCAGGACGCTGTAAAAGCCTCATTGCACGTTATCGCAAACGCTTGGTTGCAGTTGTTGCTGCTAAGGGTGGCCCAACCAGTTATTAGGTTTAGGGGGCAATCGCTTTTTCACACAGGGCCATGATGGTTTGGATTTTTTTTCACCTTTAACCCTCTGAGCCCGAGACACTCGCCCACGAGTTTAAAAGTACCTCTGATTCATAGTTTAATAACTTTTGAACCATACAGGGCGATTTACTCACTTTCGGTTTCGTTTGAATCCTGACGCTTTCGGCTTTACGGAGGTCTTTCCGGTGTTATGTAGCCTCTGGTTTTTTCCAACTGGTTTACGGGCTGTCAGATGCCGTGTAAACCTCAACGGCGACCCACGTCGACAGATTGCACAAATTCATAAACATTTTACGGGCCTTTGCATGTCACACCTCAATATAAACTATACTGAACATGAACGAAAATCTGAGCACGACACTACAAAAACATTGTACAGAGGGAAAATTGTGTTTAAAATAATTACGATGATCCTGTCGCGCTGGGGTCGACGCACTCTCCGGCAAAAAAAATAACGGACAAAGAGTCCACCGCACCGTCCACTACACCCATCGCATCAGTTGTTTTAACTGAAACAAAACTTTGATTTCTCTCGTCAGAACAGGAATTACAATTTAACAGCTTAAAACCGAAACAACTTGTTACCTTGTTTAGGCTTAAAATCATGATTTAAATCGTGCACTATAACCTCCTCTACACCTCTGCTCTGTCCAGTGCGAGGACTCGTCATAAAATTACACCGGGCAGCACAGGTTTAAGAAAACAATCGGTTCTAAAACACTGGTTACCTTGGGCTGGAACGCGTGATCGCGAGGCTCTCAGTCAGCTACAACACACGTTCTTGGATTCTTTATTTGCCCTTTTGTGTAGGGTGGCTTTTCTCTGTCCTTTATGTCTTATAGGACGTTCTATGTTTTGCAGATCAAAACTATTAAATTACGTATAGTGCTTCAACTGGGCCGCTATTCCCTATTCAAGTTAAACTGGGACAGCATACAGGAAGGGCAGGTTATGTGGTTACTGTCGTTACAAACTAAATTCCTGCATTTCTATGGATTCGTGTGGCAGTTTGCCGACCTCGTTGACAATAAAGAAACATTGGAATCTTCATTGTGTTTGCATTTTTGTCCGAACGTTACTTGAACGTAAACGCTTCTGTCTGTAGAAGTACGGAGCACTCATAGGATAATAAGTTAAACACGTTCACCTTTCGTCTTAACCACTTTAAAAACTGATTTTGCTATATGGATGCGTAGATGACATAATATAGCCTTTGCTACAAACACCAACAATTCAAAAGGTTGGGCACAAACTATTAACATTTCTTAAACAGAACTTTGTATGTAGGGTTTCAAATGCGTATTCCGTCTAAACCTAACGTATAGGCTATTGGAAACGTAGAGGTATGCATTTGAGGCACTGTCAATAGAATATTGCTTCTTCTCATAAAATCCAAGAAACGTGTTGTTGTAGCTGTGTGAGAGCCTCGCGATCACGCGTTTCCAGCCCAAGGTAACCAGTTGTTTTAGACAGTTGTTTCTTAAACCGTGTGCTGCGGTGGTTAATTTATGACGAGTCCTTGCACATGGACAGAGCAGAGGTGTAGCGGAGGTTATAGTGCACGATTTAATCAAGATTTTAAGCCTAAATCAAGGTAACAAGTTGTTTCGGTTACGCTGTTAATTGTAATTCCTGTTCTACGGAGAGAAATCAAAGTTTTGTTTCAGTTAAACGTAACATGTGCGATGGTGTAGTGGACGGTGCGGTGGACTCTTATGCCGTTATTTTTTTGCCGAAGAAGGTTCGAACCCAGCGCGAACGGATCATCGTAATTTATTTTTAAAACACAATTTTCCCTCTGTACAATGTTTTTGTAGTGGCGTGCTCAGATTTTCTGTTCAGTTCAGTATAGTTTATTTGAGGTGTGACATGCAAAGGCCAGTAAAAGTGTTATGAATTTGTAGCGAATCTGGACGTGGGTCGCCGTTGAGGTTTACACGGCATCTGGACAGCCTCGGAAACCAGTAGGGAAAAACCAGAAGGCACATAACACCGGGTCTTTCTAGCCTCTACAGGGGGTTTTCTATCCAGCCTGGAACTTCAGCCTCTTTGGGCTTTAAATCCATACTGTTATATCCAAGATTGATCCACTTTTTATCCATAATCATCGCGTTTTGGCTCGTTTTCTTCCGCTAGATCGCTCCTCAGCGTTCTGCCCTGTCTGTCCCGTCTATTGTTCAGGAAGTACATGCCCAATATGGAGATAAAGGCAAACTCTTGGATGGAAGGCCAGAGGGGACAAAAATGCCTAAAGACTCTATTGAAGGCAAAATAATGCAATATTAGACACATATTTGCTTGTATAACATTGCTGTGGGTGTAATATCAATAAATATGACATTATTATGTTATTATTGGCATAAGTAAATGTCATGAGAGCAAAACGTCTTGACCTTTTTGGAAAGAATGCATGTATTTTGTCAACTATATAAGTTATAATGGTTATTCTTCACAGTGTGACTCCAAGACATATGAGAAGTGTTTTAGAATGGAAATGGCTTAGGTTTTACTTATATGTCTGTGATATCAATACATATCTGGAAGATTCATTTATTTATTATTATATTTATATATTTAAGGCCTACAACCATTTTAACATGCAAGTGACCTCACTGCAACCCAAATTCCAATAACCCAGTTTGTCCTGAAAAAAATGATGTTCATTCTTGACTGTAGACAACAGGGTTTATGTTTTACAAGCTTTTTATAAAATAAATCCAGACGGAAATTAAACTGTAAAAATGGCCTCAGGGCCCAGAGCGTTAATAATAAAATCTTCATTTACAAATTGCATGTGTGTTACTTGTGTGCCTTGACTATTGTTTAAATTGGGTTGATGTTCCGAAACACTAAGTGTGACAAACCATGCAT
>NC_045740.1:25878457-25879686 GCF_008692095.1 Etheostoma spectabile | reverse complement strand
TGGGGTCTTTTGTGACCTCTTGGATGAGTTGTCGCTGCGCTCTTGGGGTAATTTTGGGTTGTTCCAATTGTTCCTGAATTTCTTTGGGTCTCGGCATGATGTGTAGCTTTTACGGATCCATTCTGGTGGACCTTACTGGTCAAGCAGCTCCTATGTAAGTGATGCCTTGATTGTGAACAGGTGTGGCAATAATCAGGCCTGGGTTGGTGCTAGAGAAATTGAACCAGGTGTGGACAAACAGTATAGTATGTTTTACAAGGGGGGCAATCACTTTTTCACACAGGGCCATGATGGTTTGGATTTTTTTTCACCTTTTAATATAAACACTTCATTTACAAATTGCATTTGTGTTTACTTGAGTTGTCCTTGACTATGTTTAAATTGGTTTGATGTTCCGAAAACATAAGTGTGACAAAAAATGCAAAGGAACAGGAAATGAGGAAGGGGGCAAACACTTTTTCACACCACTGTAGTAAATATATCCCCTTAGTTCTCTCAAAACATTCATTTATTTTGATAAGCATTACTAAATAATACATGCCAAAGTGAAGTGTTATAGATGTCAATGACTATACACTATATCTTTGTCCGATTATCTGTAATAAAGTTTTTTATTATTATTATTTAGAATATCAACAGATACAAACAACCACAAACAATACACTGAGACATCAGAATGCGTCCCAGAGCCACAAAAAAACACAGAGAGAAAAGCTGGGAGGGAGGGAGACAAAACAACACATGCAGAAACAGAAATAGCCACACACACCGGCCCAGTGTTTGGCTTTCCAGATAAATTCAGATACCGCTGATTGTAATTTATGCCAATAGCCTGCAGGAGAGGAGAGAGGTACCATAGAGTTCACAAAATGTATCCTGGCTAACACATTCATTTTAACCACTGAGACACAGGCTTGAATCGATATGGGGAAATCCATCCATTTTTCCATACCTTTCAAAATAGTGTTTAGAGCAACAGAGTAGTTATGTTTATCTGGCTTAAGCAGGGGAAGACCTCAATGCCTAAACATTTCAATTCAATTAATTTCAATTTTATTTATATAGTGCCAAATTACAACAACGGTTATCTCATAGCACTTTTCATAAAAGTGCAGGTCTAGACCGTACTCTGTGATGTTATTTAGAGAAACCCAACAATTCCCACCATGACCAAGCACTAGGCGATAGAGGCAAGGAAAAACCTTCCTTTTAAGAGGCAGAAACCTCGA
>NC_045740.1:25878302-25878447 GCF_008692095.1 Etheostoma spectabile | reverse complement strand
GGCTCAGGATGGGCGGTCATCTGCCTCGACCGGTTGGGGGTGAGATAAAGAGACAGACAGGAAAAAGAGAGAGAAAGAGAGAGAGAAAGAAAGACAGAGAAAAGAGAGAGAGAGACATGGAGAATTGTAGCAGAGGGTGTCGAGC
>NC_045740.1:25878219-25878292 GCF_008692095.1 Etheostoma spectabile | reverse complement strand
GAGGCAGCAGGTGACTCCAACCACAGATCCAGACTCCACAGCTTCAGAGCCAGAAACACCTGCAAGAAGCGAT
>NC_045740.1:25877972-25878209 GCF_008692095.1 Etheostoma spectabile | reverse complement strand
AGGAGAGGGGCAAGAGAGCACAAGACTACAAGGGCAGGAGAGCACAAGACTCCGGGAAAGGGAAGAAGTTGAGTCAGTAACATGCATTAATGGGATGAGGTTGCTTACAGATGTAGAGAAGGAGGAGGAGAGAGGTGTTCAGTGCATTATGGGAAGTCCCCCAGCAGTCTAGGCCTATAGCAGCATAACTAAGGGAGGGTTCAGGACTCACCTGAGCCAGCCCTAACTATAAGCTTT
>NC_045740.1:25877566-25877962 GCF_008692095.1 Etheostoma spectabile | reverse complement strand
AAAGTCTTAAGCCTACTCTTAAATGTGTAGACGGTGTCTGCAACCTGAACCCAAACTGGAGCCTGGTTCCAAAGGAGAGGAACTTTTGGAGACTCTAGGAACCACAAGTAACCCTGCATTCTGGGAGCGCTGTGCTCTGGTACTATAGGTACTATAAGGTCTTTAAGATAAGATGGTGCCTGACCATGAAGAGCTTTGTAGGTGAGAAGAAAGATTTTAAATTCTATTCTGGATTTTACAGGGAACCAGCAAGAACTAAAACAGATAGATGTGATCTCTTTTCCTGGTTCCTGTCAGAACACGTGCTGCAGCATTCTGAATCAGCTGAAGAGTCTTTATGGAGTTTTTCAAGCAGCCTGATAATAACGAATTGCAGTAATCCAGCCTAGAAGTAAC
>NC_045740.1:25877016-25877556 GCF_008692095.1 Etheostoma spectabile | reverse complement strand
ACTAGTTTTTCTGCATCATTTTAGACAGTATATTCCTGATTTTTGCAATACTACGTAGGTGAAAAAATGTCCATCCATCCATCTTCGACCGCTTATCCGGTATCGGGTCGCGGGGGCAGCAGCTACACAGAAGTCCCACACAACCACTCTGATTCAGATCAGAGCCGTTCCTCCCAATCACCGCCTCTCCAAGTATCTCCATCATTGCCCACGTGTGCGTTGAAGTCCCCCAGCAGAACTATGAGTCCCCTACTGGACCCCCATACAGGACTCCATTCAAGGTCTCCAAGAAGGCCGAATACTCTGAACTCCTGTTTGGTGCATATGCACAAACACAGTCAGAGTTTTCCCCCCCATCACCCCGCAGGCGAGGGAGGCACCCTCTCGTCCACTGGGGTAAACTCCAACGCAGCGGCGCTCACCGGGGCTTGGTATCCCCACACCCGACCGGCGGGTCACTCCTCTCTATCTCCTCGATCTTCATGGGGTTTTTGACCATTCTTTGTCTGGCCCCTCACCTGAGACCCCTTTGCCAGGGGG
>NC_045740.1:25870899-25876991 GCF_008692095.1 Etheostoma spectabile | reverse complement strand
AAGCAGCTCCAGTAGGGGACCCCAAACTCCCTTTCCCAGCCACATCAACCAGCTCCGACTGGGGGATCCCGAGGCGTTCCCAGACCAGTTGGAGATATAATCTCTCCACCTATCCTAGGTCTTCCCCGGGGCCTCCTCCCAGCTGGACGTGCCTGGAACACCTCCCTAGGAGGCGCCCAGGAGGCATCCTTACCAGATGCCCGAACCACCTCAACTGGCTCCTTTCGACGCGAAGGAGCAGCGGCTCTACTCCGAGCTCCTCTCGGATGATTGTGCTTCTCACCTATCTCTAAGGGGACGCCAGCCACCCTCCTGAGGAAACCCATTTCGGCCGCTTGTACCCTGGATCTCGTTCTTTCGGTCATGACCCAGCCTTCATGACCATAGGTGAGGGTAGGAACGAAAATTGCCCGTAGATCGAGAGCTTCACCTTCTGGCTCAGCTCCCTTTTCGTCACAACGGTGCGATAAACAGAATGTAATACCGCACCACTGCTCCGATTCTCGACCAATCTCACGCTCCATAGTCCTCCACCGCGAACAAGACCCCAAGGTACTTAAACTCCTTCACTTGTAAGGACTCACTCCCTACCCGAAGAAAGCACTCCATCGGTTTCCTGCTGAGAACCATGGCCTCAGATTTTAGGTGCTGATCCTCATCCCAGCTGCTTCACACTCAGCTGCGAACCGATCCGTGAGTGCTGAAGGTCCAGACCGTGATGCCACAGCCCACATCATCTGCAAAAAGCAGCGATGAGATCATAACCCACCAAACTGCAACCCTCCCCGCCCCAACTACGCCTTGATATCCTGTCCATAAATATTATAAACAGGATGGTGACAAAGCGCAGCCCTGGCGGAGGCCAACCCTCACCTGGAACGAGTCCGACTTACTGCGAGAACCCGGACACAGCTCTCGCTTTGGTCATCAGAGATTGGATGGCCCTAAGAAACCCCTCACTCCATACTCGCAGCACCTCCACAGTTTTCTCCCGGGGACCCGTCATACGCCTTCTCCAGATCCACAAACACATTTAGACTGGTTGGGCATACTCCCAGGCTCCCTCCAGGATCCTTGCGAGAGTAAGATCTGATCCGTTGTTCCACGACCAGGACGGAATCCGCATTGTTCCTCTTCAATCCGAGGTTCGACTATCGGCCGACCTAGGGCTGCACGATTATGGCCAATGATAATCGCGATTATTTTGATCAAAATTTTGATCGCGATTATTCTCACGATTATTTGTTGATTTTAACCAAAACTATTTTATTGTCACATAGTTATTTATAACTGCGAGAGGGAGTGTGATGGACGCTACTCCAGAAGAGACGGCTGATCATTATGAACAGGTCCACAGCACGGGGTCGAACGGCGGATCACACACGTCGTGTGTATTAAACGTCTGTATCTTCCACTGCGCTGCATTTTTATGAACTATGATATTTCTGGCCAGGGGTCACATCTCTGGTCCTGGTCCAGGCTTCGGTCCAGCACAGCTCCGTCTCCCACGCTGTGCCTCTACACACTAGAGTTAGCTGCTTCAAAAACTTCTTCTGTGTCTTCGCCGTAGCGGCCGCGATAACAGTTACCCGCGGAAACACTGGTACAAATACAGGTTTCCCCTCATACTTAACAATATACAGCTTGTGTTAATGAAAAATTAAAACTGTAGACATATCAGAAGTGTGGACCGGCGGCCGCTGTGCGGCGGGCCGGAGATTAGAGGAGAGAGAGTAGGACGAGAGAGCGTAGAAAGATCCAACACAGGCAGGCTTTACAGACGAAATGGTCATGAACGCAAATTAACACCATATCCATACAAACAGCATTGCAGCGGATGCAGGACATTAGCACCGGTGCTCCTAGAAGAGCTAACAGCTAACAACCTACTAGCTACAGCTAACAGACGCTAACTAGCACTGGTCACTGCTGTTGTCTGAAAAACAACAAATGGGACAAGTGTTGCGTTTACTGGTAACTGGTAAACCTTGAGACTGACGTATTACCGACTGCTATCTGTTGAGTTTTCCCCCCTACTCTGTCCTCTGTGACTGTCTCTCTAGAAACTTAGCTGCACGGGGTGCAGTGAACTACCTGACTGCTCATGAGCAGACGGCTTTATGGAGCGGGAGATTGGCTTTGCAAAAACCCCGGAGCGTTCAATGAAATGACGCTTTATAAAAATAACTCTTGATCACGCAAATTTGATCGTGGGAGTCCAATCGTGATCGCGATTAAAATTCGTTAATTGTGCAGCCCAGGCCGAACCCCTTTCCAGCACCTGGAGTAGACTTTACCAGGGAGGCTGAGAAGTGATACCCCTGTAATTGGCACACACCTCTGGTCCCCCTTTTGTGAAGAGGGAACCACCACCCCGGTCTGCCACTCCTTAGGCACTGTCCCAGACTTCCACGCAATGTAAAGGCGTGTCAACCAAGACAGCCCCCCACACCCAGAGCTTTCAGCATTTCTGGATGGATCTCCAATCCCTGGGCTTTGCCGCTGTGAGTTGTTTGACTCCCTCAGCGACCTCCACCAGGGAAATTGACGATAATCCCCCATCATCCTCCAGCTCTGCCTCCACCACAGAGGACGTGTCAGCTGGATTTGAGTTCTCAAAGTGCTCCTTCCACCGCTCTATTACCTCCCCAGTTGAGGTCAACAACGTCCCATCCTTACTGTATACAGCTTGGATAGTCCCCGCTTCCCCTCCTGAGGTGGCGAACGGTTTTTCCAGAAGCACCTTGGTGCCGACCGAAAGTCCTTCTCCAAGTCTCTCCGACTTCTCCCCACACCCGCTACTTTGCCCTCGTCACGCGCGAGGCTGCAGCCCTTCGGGCCCGTCGGTACCTTGCAACTGCGTCCGGAGTCCCCTGGATAACATATCCCGGAGGACTCCTTCTTCAGTCGGATGGCTTCCCTGACCACCGTGTGCCCCCAGGGTGTTCGGGGGTTACCGCCCCTGAAGCCCTAAGACCCTTAGACCACAGCTCCCCGCCGCAGCTTCAGCATGGAAACTTTGAACATTGTCCCTCAGGTTCAATGCCCCCAGCTTCCACGGGATGCACGAAAAGCTCCGCCGAGGTGTGAGTTGAAAGCCGTCGGACAGGGGCCTCCTCAGATGTTCCCAATTTACCCGCACTACGCTTTTGGGCTTACAGGTCTGTCCAGAGTCCCTCCCACCCTCTGCCCAACTCACCACAGATGGTGATCAGTTGACAGCTCTGCCCCTCTCTTCACCCAGTGTCCAAAACATACGTCCTCAGATCAATAAACGATTATAAAATCGATCATTGACCTTTGGCCTAGGGTACTCTGGTACCACGTACACTTATGAGCATCCCTTGTTCAACATGGTGTTTGTTATGGACAATCCGATGACTAGCACAGAAGTCCAACACAAACAACCACTCTGATTCAGATCAGGGAGGCCGTTCCTCCCAATCACGCCTCTCCAAGTATCTCCATCATTGCCCACGTGTGCGTTGAAGTCCCCCGCAGAACTATGGAGTCCCCTACGGAGCCCCATACAGACTCCATTCAGGTCTCCAAGAAGGCCGAATACTCTGAACTCCTGTTTGGTGCATATGCCACAAACACAGCAGAGTTTTCCCCCCATCACCCGCAGCGCGAGAGGCACCCTCTCGTCCACTGGGGTAAACCCACGCAGCGCGCTCAGCCGGGCTGTGAGTATCCCCACACCCGCCCGGCAGGGTCACCCCTCTCTACCTCGATCTTTCATGGGGTTTTTGAACCATTCTTTGTCTGCCCCTCACCTAGACCCCTTTGCCATGGGAGACCCTACCAGGAGAACACAGCTCCAGACAACACAGCCCCAGGTTCATAGGGACAAACAAACCTCTCCACCATGATAAGTGATGGTTCCGGAGAAGGTGAAAAAATGTGGTCCTTGAAATTTGCTTAATGTGAGAATTAATGACATGTCCTGATCAAAGAAGCTCCAGATTCCTCACAGTGGTGCTGGATGCCAGGGTGATGCCATCCAGAGTAACTATCTCCTTGGATAATGCGTCACTGAGATGCTTGTGGCCCCAGAACAATACTTCAGTTTTATCTGAGTTTACAATTAGAAAATTACAGGTCATCCAGGTTTAATATCCTGAAGGCACATTTGAAGTTTAGCTAACTGATTTGTTTCATCCGGCTTGATTGATAGACATAACTTGATTCCTCTGCATAACAATGAAAGTTTTATAGAGTGTTTCCTGATAATATTCCATAATGAAGCTATATAAAGTGAACAGGATTGGACCGAGCACAGATCTTGTGGGACTCCATGACTAACTTTGGCGTGGCATGGACGATTCATCTTTAACATGTACAAACGAGATGGATCTGATGAATAGACTTAAACCTTAGAGTAGTTCCTTTAATGCCAATTAATGTTGCCAGTCTCTGTAATTGGATATGATGGTCAATGGTATCAATGCAGCACTACAATCTAAAAACACCAGTACAGATGATAAGTCCTTTGTCGTGCATATTAAGGAGTCATTAGTAATTTTCTCAAGTGCTGTCTCTGTGCTATGATAAACTCTAAATCCGACTGAAATGATCAAATAAGCTGTTGCTATGCCGAAAGTCATACAGCTGTTTGATGACTGCTTTTTAAAGAATCTTAGAGGAAATGGAAGGTTGTGATATAGTCTATAGTTGGCTAAAACATCTGGATTAAGGTTGGGCTTTTTTTAAAGAGGTTTTAATTACAGCTACTTTTAAGAGTACTGTGGTCATACAGTGGTGTGAAAAAGTGTTTTGCCCCTTCCTCATTTCCTGTTCCTTTGCACGTTTGTCACACTTACGTGTTTCGGAACATCAACCATTTAACAATAGTCAAGGACAACACAGTAAACACAAAATGCAATTTGAAATGAAGGTGTTTATTATTAAAGGTGAAAAAAATCCAAACCATCATGGCCCTGTGTGAAAAGTGATTGCCCCCTTGTTAAAACATACTATAACTGTGGTTGTCCACACCTGATTCAATTTCTCTAGCCACACCCAGGCCTGATTATTGCCACACCTGTTTCACAATCAGGCATCACTTCAATAGGAGCTGCTTGACACAGTAAGGTCCACCAGAAGATCCTTAAAAGCTACACATCATGCCGAGACCCAAAGAAATTCAGAACAATTGAGAAAGAAGTAATTGAGATCTATCAGTCTGGATAGGGTTATAAAGCCATTTCCAAAGCTTTGGGAATCCAGCGAACCCCAGTGAGAGCCTATCCACAATGGTGAAGACATGGAACAGTGGTGAACCTTCCCAAGTGGTCCGGCCCCCAAATTACCCAAGAGCGCAGCAACACTCATCCAAGAGGTCACAAAGACCCCACAACAACGTCCAAAAACTGCAGCATAACTTGCCTCAGTTAAGGTCGCGTTCATGCCTCCACCATCAGGAAAGACTGGCAAAAATGGCCTGCATGGCAGAGTTCCAAGGAGAAAACCCTGCTGAGCAAAAAGAAATCAAAGCTTGTCTCAATTTCTCCACACACACTCTTGATGATCCCCAAGACTTTTTGGGACACATTCTGTGGACCGATGAGACAAAAAATGAGAATGTCAGGGCTTACTCAAGAGACCCTACCAGGAGAACACAGCTCCAGACAACACAGCCCTCAGGTTCATAGGGACAAACAAACCTCTCCACCATGATAAGGTGATGGTTCCCGGAGAAGGTGAAAAAATGTGGTCCTTGAAATTTGCTTAATGTGAGAATTAAATGACATGTCCTGATCAAAGATAGCTCCAAGATTCCTCACAGTGGTGCTGGATGCCAGGGTGATGCCATCCAGAGTAACTATCTCCTTGGATAATGCGTCACTGAGATGCTTGGGCCCCAGAACAATAACTTCAGTTTTATCTGAGTTTAACATTAGAAAATTACAGGTCATCCAGGTTTTAATATCCTGAAGGCACATTTGAAGTTTAGCTAACTGATTTGTTTCATCCGGCTTGATTGATAGACATAATTGAGTCTCATCTGCATAACAATGAAAGTTTATAGAGTGTTTCCTGATAATATTCCATAATGGAAGCATATATAAAGTGAACAGGATTGGACCGAG
>NC_045740.1:25870681-25870889 GCF_008692095.1 Etheostoma spectabile | reverse complement strand
TGTGGGACTCCATGACTAACTTTGGCGTGCATGGACGATTCATCGTTAACATGTACAAACTGAGATTGATCTGATGAATAAGACTTAAACCAGCTTAGAGTAGTTCCTTTAATGCCAATTAAATGTTCCAGTCTCTGTAATTGGATATGATGGTCAATGGTATCAAATGCAGCACTACAATCTAAAAACACCAGTACAGAGATAAGTC
>NC_045740.1:25870503-25870671 GCF_008692095.1 Etheostoma spectabile | reverse complement strand
TGCAATTAGGAGGTCATTAGTAATTTTCTCAAGTGCTGTCTCTGTGCTATGATAAACTCTAAATCCTGACTGAAAATGATCAAATAAGCTGTTGCTATGCCGAAAGTCATACAGCTGTTTGATGACTGCTTTTTAAAGAATCTTAGAGAGAAATGGAAGGTTGGATAT
>NC_045740.1:25868793-25870493 GCF_008692095.1 Etheostoma spectabile | reverse complement strand
TTGGCTAAAACATCTGGATTAAGGTTGGGCTTTTTTTAAAGAGGTTTAATTACAGCTACTTTAAAGTACTGTGGTACATACAGTGGTGTGAAAAAGTGTTTGCCCCCTTCCTCATTTCCTGTGCACGTTGTCACACTTAAGTGGTTCGGAACATCAAACCAATTTAAACAATAGTCAAGGACAACACAAGTAAACACAAAATGCAATTTGTAATGAAGGTGTTATTATTAAGGTGAAAAAAAATCCAAACCATCATGGCCCTGTGTGAAAAAGTGATTGCCCTTGTAAAACATACTATAACTGTGGTGTCCACACCTGAGTTCAATTTCTCTAGCCACACCCAGGTGATTATTGCCACACCTGTTCACAATCAAGGCATCACTTCAATAGGAGCTGCTGACACAGTAAGGTCCACCAGAAGATCCTTAAAAGCTAACATCATGCCGAGACCCAAAGAAATTCAGGAACAATTGAGAAGAAAGTAATTGGATCTATCAGTCTGGATAGGGTTATAAAGCCAATTCCAAAGCTTTGGGATCCAGCGAACCACAGTGAGAGCCAATCCACAAATGGTGAAGACATGGAACAGTGGGAACCTTCCCAGGAGTGTCCGGCCGCCCAAAATTACCCAAGAGCGCAGCAACGACTCATCCAAGAGGTCACAAAAGACCCCACAACAACGTCCAAAGAACTGCAGGCATAACTTGCCTCAGTAAGGTCAGCGTTCATGCCTCCACCATCAGGAAAAGACGGGCAAAAATGGCCTGCATGGCAGAGTTCCAAGGAGAAAACCACTGCTGAGCAAAAGAAAAATCAAAGCTTGTCTCAATTTCTCCACAACACATCTTGATGATCCCCAAGAATTTTGGGACAACATTCTGTGGACCGATGAGACAAAAGTGGAACTCTTTGGAAGGTGTGTGTCCAAGTATATCTGGCGTAGAAGGAACACTGCATTTCATAAAAAGAAAATTATACCAACAGTAAAATATGGTGGTGGTAGTGTGATGGTATGGGGCTGTTTTGCTGCTTCAGGACCTGGAAGACTTGCCGTGATAAAGGGAACTATGAATTCTGCTGTCTACCAAGAGATCCTGAAGGAGAATGTCCGACCATCTGTTCGTGTACTCAAGCTAAAACGAACTTGGGTACTGCAGCAGGACAATGATCCTAAACACACCAGCAAGTCCACCACCGAATTGCTGAAGAAAAACAAAATGAAGACTTTGGAGTGGCCTAGCCAAAGTCCTGACCGAATCCTATTGAGATGTTGTGGTATGACCTTAAAAAGGCCGTTCATGCTCGAAAACCCTCTAATGACCTGAATTAGGACAATTCTGCAAAGATGATGGGCCAGAATTCCTCCAGGACGCTGTGAAAGCCTCATTGCACATCGCAAACGCTTGGTTGCAGTTGTTGCTTATAAGGGTGGCCCAACCAGTTATTAGGTTTAGGGGGCAATCACTTTTTCACACAGGCCATGATGGTTTGGTATTTTTTTCACTTAAAATAAAAACCCTCATTTACAAATTGCATTTTGTGTTTACTGTGTTGTCCTTGACTATTGTTTAAATTGGTTTGATGTCCAAAACATTAAGTGTGACAAAAAAATGCAAAGGAACAGGAAATGAGGAAGGGGGCAAACACTTTTTCACACCACTGTAGCCTGTAATGAAGACAGATTGGTTATATCTAGTAGA
>NC_045740.1:25868558-25868783 GCF_008692095.1 Etheostoma spectabile | reverse complement strand
TAAGGGTAAAACTTCTTTAAGTAGGCTAGTCAAGATGGAGTCTTAAGAGGCAGGTTGATGGTTCAGATGAAGAAATAATTGAATTAAATTGATGAGTGAAACAAAGCAGTCTAAACATATACAGCATCTGGTTTTACAGCTGTTTCTAAGGTTCCTGAATGTAGAGATAAATTGATGCCAGTTAAAGGCAGGTCTTGATGAATTTTGTTTCTAATAGTTATAATT
>NC_045740.1:25868226-25868548 GCF_008692095.1 Etheostoma spectabile | reverse complement strand
AGAAGCTCATAAAGTCGTTACTACTAATAGCTATGGGAATACTTTGCTCAATAGCGCTGTGACCTTACGTCAGCCTAGCTACAGTGCTAAAAAAAACCTGGGGTTGTTCCAATTTTCCTCTATTAATGACGAATAGTACGCTGCTCTGGCATTACGGAGGGCCTTCCTATAAGTTTTAAGACTATCTAGCCAAATTAAACAAGTTTTTTCCCGTTTGGTGGAATGCCAAATCTTCTCAAGTTTCCGCAATATCAGAATCAGAATCAGAATCAGCTTTATTCGCCAGGTATGACAGTTTACATACGAGGAATTTGACTTAGGT
>NC_045740.1:25867511-25868216 GCF_008692095.1 Etheostoma spectabile | reverse complement strand
CTCCGGGCGGCAGCTATGGAACAGTGCCACCACACGCTTTCTCGAAAAGGAACAATGCAGACAGCAACATAATATACAATACAACATCACAACATAATGCACAAGACAACACACGTTTCATGGGACACTGAAGGAATTTTTGAGGTGGCATTGGAGGGTGTGATAACACAAGAATCAAAGCAGACAGACGATACGGGCGATGGGGGGGGGGGGGGGGATGTATGGTGTGTGGTGTGAGATAATGAGTTTGTGTGGTGAATGTGAGCGTCAGACTGTCTATGTTGATAAAAGCTCAGTTCATCTGCGTGACCTTGAAGAGATAAGCCAGAGTACAGGACGATAGAATGCTTCAATTTGAGTTTCAGTGTTTTACCATGGAGCTAACCGTCTTTGTTTTATTATCTTCTTTTTTAGAGGGGCAACAGAGTTGAGTGTCATTTGCAGCGAGCCTGCTGTACTATCAACAAAATGATCGATTTGGGAGGGACTGAAATTAGCATAGGAGTCCTCCGTTACTTTGTGACTTGGTAATGAATTAAAAGCTGAAGGAATCACATCCTTAAATTTAGCACTAGCAGATAGACATCTTGTATAGAGGTTTTTGCATAATGGCGTATAGTTCAGCAGTATAAACTCAAAAATTATCGAACAGTGGTCAGATAAAAAGGGATTCTGTGGGAACACTATCAAATGTTCAATTTCAAC
>NC_045740.1:25864546-25867494 GCF_008692095.1 Etheostoma spectabile | reverse complement strand
GATCGAGGGTGTGGTTAAAACGGTGAGTAGGTTTATGAACACTTTGAGAGAAGCCAATTGAATCTAATAGAGAGATAAACGCAGTACTAAGGTTATCATTCTCATCATCCACATGAATATTAAAATCCCTACAATAATAACTTTGTCCGTTTGAAGGACTAAAGTTGACAAAAACTCTGCAAAAATTCAGATAAGAATTCAGAGCATGGACCAGGTGCTCGAAACACTATAACAAATAGAATTGGTTGCTGTGATTTCCAACTTGGGTGTGAAAGACTAAGAACAAGACTTTCAAATGACTTATAATTTAGTTTAGGTTTGGAGCAAATTAGTAGACTAGAATCGAAGATAGCTGCAACTTCACCTCCTAAGCCTGTGCCTCAAGGAATGTGAGTATTAATATGACTGGGAGGGGTGGATTAATTTAGGCTAACATATTCTCCATCACCCAGCCAGGTTTCAGTAAGAAAAAATAAATCAATATTATAATCTGATTTTAATTCATTTACTAGTACACCTTTAGAAAAGAGAGATCTGATGTTTAAGAGTCCACATTTAATTCTCCTATTCTTTTGCACTATTGCACTTGTGGTTTTAATTTTTATGAGATTTTCATGCACAGCTCCTCTTCTGTTTAACTTTGATTTAAATAATTTTGATGGTCAGGGGGCAGACACCGTCACTATGGGGTTTGACTAGGTAACTCCTGGAATGGAGGAGCAGAGAAGTGTGTTAGACTGCGACTCTGAGTAGGGTTTTGGGTGGGTAACTGCTGAAATAGAAGGACAGAGAAGTGTGTTAGACTGTAACTCTGCCTCCTGGTCCCAACTCTGGATTTTCAAGGATTAGGTTCACTAATAAACTTGTCCAGATTTCTAGAAAAAAGAGCTGCTCCATCACAAGTGTGATGAATGCCTTCTCTCAGAATGAGACCAGATCTTACCCAGAAAGTCTGCCAGTGATCTACAAAGCCCACATCGTTTGCTGGACACCACCTCGACTGCCGGCAACAAAATGATGACATGCGGCTATACATGTCATCACTGGTCAGATTGGGCAGAGGTCCAGAGAAAACTAAGGTGTCCGACATTGACTTTGTGTATGTACACACCGATTCAACATTAATCTTAGTGACCTCCGTTTGGCGTAACCGGGAGTCATTGACGCTGACGTGAATAACAATCTTATTGTATTTACGATTATCCTTAGCCAGCTGTTTCAAATAAGACTCAATGTCGCCCGCTGTGGCCTTGAGATGAACTATGGCCATTGGCTTTGCTAATTTCACATTTTTCAAAATGGAGCTGCCAATAACCAGAGTTGGTTTCTCAGCGCATGTGTTGCTGAGTGGGAAAAATCTGTTAGAAACGTGAGCAGGCTGGTGGTGGTCCGTGGGCTTTGAAAGCTTATGACTATTTTATTTACGATTACCAGAGGCCAATTCAGGCTCAGGCCGGCCTGCACCAACTATTGGGGGGTGGCTAGCTAAAGTAACTAATAACTGATCTATCATGATGCGGATCTGGACTTCTAACGCACTAAGCTTCGCCTCCATGTCTATAAACAAACTACACTTGTTACACACACAGTACTATTACCGCTAAAGGAGGCAGAGGAGTAACTAAACATCTCACACACCAAGAGAAAGTAGGAGAGCTAGAGGTAGACAACATGGCTAACTTCTAAGCTAAAGTGGCTAACAGCTTAGCTTAAGTACGGTAGCGTTAGCTACCAAGTGTTCGAAAACAACTATGTTATTTAACAAAAGTCGCTGAAAGATGTGAAGAACTTTGAGTGCTTAGGCAGAACTACTGTAAGAATAAGTGTTTAGCGGACAGTTAGCTGCTGTAATGACAAATCTAACAAATTTAACTGGTATTTAGTGAGAGCAGCAACACGTTACCAACACACAAGCACCGTAAACGGAAATGAGCCAGATTTGCTTACCGCAGCACGTCAGCACCAGTTGTTCACAAACTGCTTAACAATGGGGATGTTAGCAGAGATGGTTGATTTGCCGGCAGAATCATTTAAATTAAGTAGTGCAGACTTTGACCAGTTTATTTTAAAACCTGCTAAGCTTCCATACTCCTCGCATAAAGATAGATGGTTAGGAAGAGACTGAAATAGGTTTTCTAAAAAGACCAAAACATTGTCCGCAAATAATGAGGGATGATGCTGTGTATTACGAATTCATATTGGTTGAGACCATAATTGATTGGCGAATGGCTTGAGCCAACGGCTCTAGAGAAATGACAAACAATGCAGGACTCAAGGGGCAACCTTGGCAGGGGGATCTAGAAACTGTAAATAAAGAGGAGGTGCGTCCGGTTAAGACTCAAGCTGAGGGATTAGAATGCAAAACTTTAATCATACCACTGAAGGTTTTACCAAGGCCCATCACCTCTAAGACTGACCATAAAAATGGCCAGTCAAGTCTCTCAAAGGCTTTCATTGCGTCAAGAGAAAGAAGTGGCATTGGGGTCTTACTGTCCTCTGCCGCATCAACAATGTGGAGAAAGATTCTAACATTATCTGCTGCTTGTCTCGTTTTTATGACTCATGTTTGGTCAGAGTTCATTAATATTGCCATATGAGACTCCAAACGACAGGCTAGGAGCTTTGAAATGGTTTTTAAATTAGCAATAAGCCAACTCAGAAGTCGATAGCTAGAGCACTCTGTAGGATCCTTATCTTTTTTCAGGAGTAAGGAAATTAAGGCTGTGTTAACATCTTGATACATCACCTCGATAATTCACCCTTTTCAATAGAGAAGTTAATCATGTCAAGGAGGAAAGAGCCCAACTGTTCCCAAAAAGTTGCGTAAAATTCTGGGGGAATCCCATCAAAGCCCGGTGATTTTCCTTTTTTCATATGCTGTACTGCCACCCTTAATTCTTCAAATGTAATCAATTTGTCCAAGCTAGCTGATTCCTCTGCTGATAACT
>NC_045740.1:25854750-25864536 GCF_008692095.1 Etheostoma spectabile | reverse complement strand
AGGCAAGTCAAGCTGATTCAACCAGCTGCCACAGTGGGATTTATCCAAATTAACCTCAGAGTCATACAGATTGGAATAAAATATCTGAAAGAATTTATTTATTTTGACAGGGTCCATTCTAATATTACCATCTGGAGATTTAATAGCGGGAATATCTACAAAATAAACACTGGATCTAAATCTCATAGCGAGAAGGTGACTAGGGGTAGCACCCTGAAAGTAATAGCGCTATCTTGCTCTGTGAATAAGAAATTCAGACCTCTGTTTCAGGATGTTGTTTATTTCTCTCTTGACTAATGATCGTTCTAAAGTTATCTGTTCAGTCAAATTAATTTGTAACAGTGAGTCCAATCTGGTGAACTCAACTTCATGGTTTTGCAGTTTCAATGATGTAGCTTTGCGCGTATTAGAGTAGATACTATTCTGGTTTTGCTCCTAATAAACCCTTTACTTGCGTCCTACAATATCCTGGGGTCTTCTACAGGGCCAACATTATTGTCTGCAAATATCTGGAATATTGCTATAAACTGAGTGATGTTGGATTCATTTTTCAGTAAAAAAGTATTAATACGCCATCTAGCAGCACGGACGGTCTAGGTTGCTGAGGCAGAGGACCCCTTTATGGTCCGACAATGCTATTGGAAGTAACACCACTTTATCAATTGAATAAAATAATTGAGGGGATGCAAAAAGAAAATCTATTCTGGAAAAAGATTTATGTCTACCTGAGAAAAAGGAATAATCCTTACAGGTGGAATTAACTGCACACCAAACATCTATAAGGCCCAAGCCTCTGGCCCATGATGTCAAAGCATGAATGAGTGACCTTTGCGTTTGAACCATCAATATTTGGGTCCCACACAGCATTGAAGCACCAACAACAAAAGAACAGTCCATTTACTCCAGCATCTGATATGTGAGCATACCATAGAAACCACCATCAAAAATATTAGGTGCATAAGATGGCACAAGTGCAATTTCCCCAAAACTACACTCTATTGTAGAAATCATAATTCTGCCTGTATTGACTGACCAGGAGAACAAAACTTTAAGCGGAATATTCCGTTAGACAATAATGGCCATTCCTTTTGTTTTCGAGCTTGCTGAGAAGGATGAAACTGTATGATAGAGTCTGTTGGCTAAGCGACTGGTATCAGTCTGTAGAAAATGTGTCTCCTGTAATAAAGCAATGTCAACATTTCTCTTTTTGAGTAAGGTTTGGGTGCTGGCTCGCTTGTGAGGTGCATTCAGACCACCACAGTCACCCTTTAAAAAAAAAAAAAATTGTTCTAAATGAAAGCAGTTCCAATAATAGCGCTATATCCAATAATTTGCCATCGGACAGTCTGGCGAGGTCAGTGACTCAGTGTTCGGTGTGTTGTCCGTCGGTGGGGCCGTCACGATATGCTGCTGTTGGATTAGTATTTGTGTCCCATAAATAATCCCCAAGGCCTAAATTCTGGGTGTTTAACTTTGATTACTCATACCATTGCTCAGTGGAAGACTAATGGTATGTGTTGATATAAGTGTAGGGATTGCCCGAGGTTCATAGCATTGCTAGTGGGCTTGCCACCAGCAATAATTAGTTTCTCTTCACTGACCACTGACAAGCAAAGTAAATAGGCTACAGCCTCCTACAAGCCAGATGGCTGCACCTTATCGTACAAGCGCATCACGTGGGGCTGTCTGTTCGTTAATGACCTTAATGGCGGAAACAATGGTTTGGAATATGATCCCTTATTTTACAAAAATAGTTCACCAAAACTTGTTTCTGAAAATATTTGAAGTGAGAAGTAGTCTTTGCAGATGCAGACTCTGTCGTCATTTCAGATTGATAATGGTCAGTAAAAAGTCAGCTTGTGAAAAACGTCGAACCTAGCCATCCGCTCCTCATTTGCATTAAGTTGCCAGAATTTAACTGTATGCAAATGAGGAGCAGGCCCCACTTCTCCACAATCTTCGCGATGCTACCAAAATGCACTGCACTGCTGCTCCCATATAAATTAAGGGGAAGTGTAGAAATGATGCCGACAATGGACACCTACCATCAGACTATCACACACAGGTAGATAGAGCTACAGAAGCACAACTCTCAGGTGATAAAACCCAAACAGGCATATGTCCATAGCAAAAAGCAAACAGGGTAATCCACAAATAAGCAGAAGTCTGAACACAGAAAGTCAGGAAAACTGGAATGCTTGGAATCATGGATAACGCTCAAACGTTAACACAGAGGAAAGATGATCTTGCAATGAGGTAACAGGTGGGGACTACACAAGGACTGGGGAGATAACGAGACGCACGTAAAGCACACTGGGGCTAGGGAATGTAATCACACACTGCGGGAAGGCAGACAAAGTAGGAAGTAAACCAGGAAGTGAACAGACCTGAAACAAGACGAGATGGTAAGTATAAAAAACAGGAAGTGGTAGGAACAAACAGAACTAATAAAGGAAATAGAAATCATCAACTTGACACAGCAGCAAGGCATGCCATAGATTGCGTTCCCTCAGGCATATTTGATCGTATACCAGAGCAGATGTTTTTCTTTAGTAAACCAATCATTCCAACACCAAGTGATTTGCACAATTTGGCAGGGCCGGAATAGATCCAGATGGGCTCAAATCTCAGATGGACTTCAAATCATGAACTGATCTTTGCATCAGTAGCATCTTATTTTCACACGTCTATATTACCCTGATAACAATAAGGTTTTTTACTTACCATGCCACTTACCCTTTTATTTTGGCTTCTTTCAGTCACCCAACAAGCCTACCATTCCTCAAGAGAAGATCCGACCCTTGACCAGTTTGGACCACCCCCAGAGCCCATTCTATGACCCAGAGGGTGGGGCCATTACCCCTGTAGCCAAGCTGGTGGTGGAACGCATCGCTAGAAAGGTACATTTTAACAGGACACTTAAAAGATAGAGTAGGTATAGACCACACTCTATAATTTACAGAGATTCAACAATTTATACAGAGAAAGAGCATTGAGCCAATTTAATTATAACTTCTATGCTGGTTCAAACCTTTTTTCTCAATAGCGACTTCAAAGTAATTGCACATATGTGGTCCAACCTTGTTATAAAACATATTGTGCAAGCTTTGTAACGATTGGACAAACAGCTCACTTTATTTAAAATGCCTACAACTTATTTGTCAAAAACATTTATTTTCAATTCAGTGTGATATGTAGCTCAGTCCAGCTCATGGCAATTGAGAGAAAAGCAGCTGATCAAAACTAAAATAATTGCTGATAAAGCCGCAAGCTGCGAAAAACCTCGATTTGTGTCATTCCACGTCCAGTTATTGTGCATTTAAGGTGCTCCTTAGTTGTCAATTTGAATGAGACTTGCAGTGTATGTGTGAGGTCATTATGGAGACATTTCCTGGAAGTTTTGTGTAGATTGGACAGACTCAGTCATTTATAGCCTGATTTGTGCTATATCACCTGCAGTTTGTTTGGATTCATAGCGCCCCTTGGTGTTCAATTGGAATGAAACTTTCATTGCGTGGTTAAGAGGACACATCCTGAGAAAATTGTGATGATTGGACAAAGAATATGTGATTTATGGTAAAATGTTTGTAATGCCACTCACCTATCTTGCGCTTGTAGCTATATATATATATATATATATATATATATATATATTCTCTACACACAGTAATGAGTAACAGACACAACTCATGAAATGCCACAGACAATGGCAATCTACAGTTCAGAATAATAGCAGTGTGTTTAAAAAAGTAAATAATGCTGAATATCCTTAGAATAGCTTTTAATTCCATAATACCAATGCATTGGGAACACATTCAATTCCAAATCAAACCATGACCAAAATTGATCAAGTTTGTGTTATACCTTTACAGAAAGTAAAATAAGAAAAACCAAAAAAGCAGTATTTGCATTTTTCTTTACAAACTCAAACATTTACTGTATGAACTGAAAAAATGTCTCAAGGGTTTGCTTTACTTTGAATCACTGCACTAATATTTAGTTGCATAACCATTTTTTTTCAGAACTACTTCACATGCATTCAATATGTATATATATATATGTATGTAGTACGTATGTATGTATGGAAATATATGTATATGCATTTACTGCATTACTGGGTTTTGCCTCAGAAACAACATTTTTTTATGTCACCCTACAAGTGTCCTATGGGATTGAGGTCCGGGGATTGGGTTGCCCACTCCATAACATCAATCTTGTTCATCTAGAACCAAGACTTTGCTCGCCAACTGGTGTGTTTTGGGTTTGTGTCTTGTTAAAAGACTCATTTCAAATGCATTTCCTCCTTAACATAAGGCAACGTGACCTCTGAGTATTTTGATGTATTAAAAATGATCCATGATCACTGTAATGCGATAAATAGGCCCAACACCACAGCATGAAAAACATCCCCATAACATGATTTTTGCACCACCATGCTTTATAATAATTATAATAATAATAATAATAACTCTTTTTTATTTTTATAGCATTTTCTAAACATTCAAAGACGCTTTACAGTTTTAGTTTTTTTTTTTTACTGTCTTCATTGTGTACTGTGGCTGTAATTTATTGCATGGGGGTTGTCGGACAAACTGTCTGCGGCCCCTAGACCCCAAAAGAAGAATTTCTGAATTTCTGTCCTCCTTTGGCCAGTCAATGTGTTCTTTGGCAAATTTCAACCTATTTAGTACATGTCTTTTTTCAGCAATGTGACTTTGCAGGGGCTTCTAGCTGATAGCTTTGCTTCTTATAACTTTCTTCTGATCATAACAGTACACACAGGTAACTTTAAGTCTTCTTTGATTTTCCTACAACATTTGCTTTCTTCCTTCCTTCCTTAAATATGGGCCATAGAAATCACCTCACTAATTGAACACAACACTGCTATTATTTTGAACATGCCCCTTTCAATCAAATATTCAATTACAGAGAATGAGCAGCATGCATGTCATGACTGTTGGTCTGTTGGTTTTCTGCGACTCTACAACACTTACTAGTAAATTATTTGCCATGTGGAAATATCACTTCTACCAAAAAATATGATTTATGAGGTTAGTGATGGTGGACTGCTATTATTTTGAACACAACTGTGTATAAGACAACATTGTTTTCCTTGTGTCTGCAGGGAGAGCAGTGTAATATGGTCCCAGACACCATAGATGACATTGTAGCAGATATTGGACAGGAGGAGAAGGAAGAAGGTACAGACACATGCACGCATGCATGCACGCACGCACACCAGAGGTGGGCTGTCAGAGCCTGCAAGGCCTTCTCTGCTGGCCAAGAGATTGTCAGAATCCAAGAATTACATTTTTATTTATTAATTTCATTTGTATTTTATTAAGTCCATTAAAATACCATCCATTTCCCCTCTGTGCTGTCTTGGGGTAAAAATCTACTCTGAGGCCTTTAATTGATTGTCATTTTCTTTAGCCAATCAAATTTTGAGTTTGCCCTGTTGGGCATATTCTTTGACATGCCAGAGCCTTCTAGCTTCTTTTTCACAGTCACTGAGCTGGCCAAGTCACAAATGTCAGCATTTTTTGGACCAGTTAGTATATGGTGTCTGAAAAGAAAAACTAGCTAGCATTACGTAACCGTAGCAGTAACGTAAATTCAAGTTTCTTTCGAGTTTTAGATGTAAAGTTAATGAATGAAAGGTAGATTTACTTTTTCTTCAAATGATGAGCAGCTTTTGGTAAGTTTAATGGATTTTTCTGCATTTTAAGAAGCTAGCTTTAAATTGCTTTTGGTGTTAAAGGTTTGAGCAGTGTGAGTGGCCGCTGTGCCTTTGTGTGTGCATGGTGGCATATGTGTTGAGCCCCAGCAGCTTGGCTGGAATTTGTTGACGTTGTTGATTGCTGATTGTGTTATTTGTGTTTTTGATCGCTTTGTGGTTGTTGTGTGAGTTGTTGTATGAGTAAACGTTTGTTGTGGGTTTGTTTTCGTTTCTTCGGTAATTGCATTCATTTTAAGTTATTCAAAGGTGGTTTAACTGCTGTAGGATAGTACAGTGTGTAAAACATGGCCCGCCACTGACACACACGCGCGCGCGCACGCACACGCACACACACACACACACACACACACACACACACACACACACACACACACACACACACACTTTCTGTAGTGTTTAACTAATTATTCAGACCCTGTCATTACATGATATTGCTATCCTTTATGTTCTTTAAACAATTCACATTGTGTTTGCAAAATATTCACTCTCCACTTACAAACTGAGTGAGCAGATTCTGTAGGGATTAAGTGTCTTTTTCTAACGGGACAGATAGTTAATATAGCCATGGTGTCAGGCCTCATATCATTTGTGACAGGTGTATCACCCAATCAGGAGTAAAGATTTAAGGTCAATCTAGCCTATCAGGTGTGTCGGAGGTGGGTTGAAATAAGGGTAAAGTGTGCAGCCCTTACGTAACTTAAGCATAAGGGCTGAGTCTGTTTGCATGGACTAGGACACATTTCCTCAGTTGAACAAAGGTCGGAGAATTTCAATCAATTAATCAATCAAAATGTATTTATATAGTACTTTACAGCAACCAGCAGATATCCAAAATGCTTAACAGAATGAGTAAAGTCACATCATACAATGGAAAGAATGAACATAGAAAACAGTAAAATCAGAAAAGGTTACAAAGAAACAAAAGAATGACATTGTCACACAACTGCTACGTATTAAAAGCCAGACTAAACAGATATGTTTTGAGTTTTGGCCTAAAAAGAGCACCATCTGTAACAGTGTGAATATCAGGGGGTAACTTGTTCCAGAGACTCGGGGCAGCAACTGCAAAAGACTGATCACCCCGCCGTTTATACCTGGACCTTGGGACTTCTAAAACCAACTGATTTGAAGAACGCAATGACCGGTTGTGCTCCCGCAAAGTTAAAATTTCATTTATATTCATTTATTTAAAATACTTTGGGGCAAGACCATTTAAAGCCTTAAAAACAAACAAAAAAAATCTTAAAATCTATTCTGAAACGCAACGCTATTAGCAATAACGACGGAGTCTTTTGATGTTAGCCGCCATCCGTGTGGCCGTGGTGGTAAAAGGTTCTGAATTGGAGGACATTTCATGTCCCACCTATGAAATTTCAAATAATTTATGTACAATATACAAAAAATGCAGTAATTTTAAAAAATAGTATTGAAAATAAAAAATCTCTTGCACCAAGTTAAATGACATTGTTCTCTTGTCCCACCTTGTAGATGACTAAATTGAATGTTAATTACAACTGTTAAAATTTCTTTTGTTAATGTTCTTTTTGTATGATTTTTAGTATTGTACATACGATTGTACATATATAATACATATGTATTATGTTTGTTTACAGTTTATAGCCTCTTTTAATTGTTAAGAGTTTTTAAATGATAGAAATATTTCAGATAATTTTGCAACAAAGTTGCAACCCTGTTAACGAAACATATTTAGCTTGGCAGAAGAAGATACAAACAGTGAGTGACATGATTCGCTGGAAAAGACATCACTAGGCAGTTTGCCGCCAGAATGGATAGAACAAAGGTGTGTTTTCTTTTCGATTTTTCTTATTATTCTAAAACTTTTAGCCTTGATTGAATTTGTCTAACCAATGCAACCTTGTTATACTTATTATCAAAATAAGACAAATTGATTTAAAGGTTTTCTTTTTTACATAAATAAGTTTGCCCTAAAGATGACAGTAAGAGCTAGCTAAGGAGCTAGCTTCTATTCATGAGAAAAAGCTAACATTAGCATTAATTTACAACCCTGTTAGCATAATTAGAGTAACAGGGATAAACCTCCTTCAATCCACTCATAAGGGACAATCTTTTATCAATAGTTCAGCTAAATATATAATATAATTTTGATTATAATTTAGCATAAAGTTCATGTTATTAATATATTACCACGGGGTGCCAGATGTAAACATTCAGATACAATTATATAGCTGATATATTTTGATTATTTAACTCACTTTCCCCATATTTCACCAATTTGTCTCACATTCAAGACAGAAATTTGTATAAAACAATATTGCTATTGTCAACAATATGTTTAAAAAAGAAAAATATTAAATATACACTACCGGTCAAAAGTTTGGGGTCACTTGGAAATTTCCATTGCACTCCATTATAGACAGAATACCAGCTGAGATCAGTTGCATTGTTTTTTAACCCAGCAGATTTCAGATTACATTATGTGCTTACATCATTGCAAAAGGGGTCTCCAATGTTTTCTCATTAGTTTTTTAAAATGATATCAGATTAGTGAACACAATTAGCCTTTGGGACATGGGATGAATGGTTGCTAAGAATGGGCATTGTAGATATTGCATTAAAGATCAGCCACCCACTCAGATCAGCTGGTGTTCTGTCTATAATGGAGTGCAATGGAAATTTGTAAGTGACCCCAAACCTTTGACCGGTAGTGTAAATGTTAAATCTAAATATTAAATCTAAATATTAATTTTATATTTACATTTTAAATCTAAATGTAAATATTAAATGTAATCTAAATGTTAAATGTAAATATTGAATCTAAATCTAAACGTTAAATATAAATATATATATTGAATGTAAATGTTAAAATTAAAAATCTTTATAAACATATTGGTGACGATTGCATATGTTGTTTAACACAAATCTTTCTTCAATGTGAGAAAATTATCCAAAGATGAGGAAAGTGAGCTAAGTAATCAAAATATATCAGCTTTAAAACGGTATCTGAATTTCTACATACTGTATTTTACAGAATATATTTGTTTCCCCTTTTTATGTCAACCAGGTAGAGTTAATTAGCACTTTGCTCACAATTACTTATCTGGCTGAACTGCCCTTCATTGTTAAGTGTTAACAAATCATGTTGAGCTCATATATACTAGAGATCGACTGATGTGGATTTTTTCGTGCCAATAACTATTTTTTTCTCATTGGCCTTAGCCAATTTTCTTGAGGTGATATTTGGAGTCGATACTGCTTTGGCTTAATCAATTTACATCATAAAAATGACACAATGATACCAACTGTTACAAGTCTCAATTTAAAATGGAGCATGTATAGAACTTAAAAAACAACAGATAGTAAAGACAGGTGAGCTGTGCTCTGATATCACTGCGATTGCAACTCTGCCCAGCTCCAAGTAGGGAGGGAGGGCGAGAGTCAGGTGTGTGTGTCTCTCCAAGGGACACAAACACACCACCAGTGTTGGGCAAGTTACTTTTAAGATGTAATTAGATACAGTTAAAAGCAACTAAATTAGATACTCAGTTACAAATTATAAAAGTAACTAGTTACTTCAGAAAGTAACTAATGCGTTACGTTCAAGTCAATTTTTAAATGTTCAAATGTGACCCCACCTCAACCCCTCTCTAATGGAACTTAAAATACATGTGCATGTTCAATTATTTATGATAAGTCTGAATATTATAATGAAATGGACACTTAACACTGTACATTATTAACAGAAACAATGTACACACATCAAAACTATTTTAATGTTGCTGTGGGACAAAGTGAGACTAGCCTCCAATCAAATGCCTTGTACGTAGATAGTGGATAGTGGATCGACACAACTTTTTTTGGAACTGTTGATATTTATTGCCCCTCAACAGGCCACAACTGGGCAAAATTAAACAATCCTTGTTTAGCACTATAGCAAAAATAAATAACAAATACAGTATATATACACTCTTTGTAGTTCAAATAACATAAGTGGCATGATGTTTATACTTTTGCACAAGTGTGTGCGTTGAGCTGGCGTGTGTGTGTGTGTGTGTGTGTGTGTGTGT
>NC_045740.1:25852730-25854740 GCF_008692095.1 Etheostoma spectabile | reverse complement strand
GTGTGTGTGTGTGTGTGCGTGCGCGTGTGCGTGTGTGGGGTGATTGAGCGAGGGAGGAGTGAGAGAGTGACAGCAATTAGCTCCGGAGCAAGTAGCCGTTCTAGAGTCATAGTGCCTATGTTTTCTGACCACGGTGGGAAATCTTTAGCAAGAAAAGTTACTCCTTGATTTCATAACGCCATACCTATCTCTCGTTGACTGACTTGCTTGTGTTGTTCGTTGGTTGTGACTCTGACTATGCATGCTTTCCAACACCCGCCCAACTCTACCTCTGATTGGCTTTCCATACAATTTTACTTAACCTCAGCCAATGGTTAGCATTTATGCGCTTCTCTTGTGCACGGTCCACTAACTGAGGCAGAAAAAAAGTCTTTGCCTCTCGGCTCAGAGATCAAGTTAGTCTGATGGAAAAAAAACAGCTTCAATTATAGTAAGTTGCTGCATTGTTCGGCAGTAACAGTAGTGGCGTCATTAAGATGAGAAGAGTAATCAATTAGATTACTCATTACTGAAAAAAGGAATCCCATTAGTAACACCGTTAATACCAACACTGCATACCACACACGTCCAAACCTCAGCCAGGTGATTGTTGAATAAAACTCCCACGGAAAAACATTGGCATTACTTAATCCTATGATCAATGTTTGTAAAAGCTACAACTACAACTTAGCTATTTGCAGTTCCCTAAATACAAAGGCAAGCAGTTTTATAGAGGAGGCATTTGCATTTTCTATTTGGACTCACAAACTTGCTTATTAGCTATGCTTGCAAGCACATAAAGAGCAACGTGTTTCCACTTTCAACGTGTATGACAATATTTCAGCTAAGTCAAACAGTTACGTGAACTACAGCATCTCTAGCAACACAGAGCGGCCTGTGCGGACACCTGTCTGTAAATAATACTGGGAAAATCGGCAAACTCAGAAGCCACGCACGGCCTATCCTGATACGTAAAAACGCAAATATCCCCTGCCGGCCAATTTATTGGCTGGCCAATAAATTGATCCATCACTAATACATACATTAGGTTAATAGACATTTACGGTTTTTGAAATTGTGTTCTATAGGGTTCTTGTCCACCAATGAGCGCTGCTGAAAAGCAGAAGCGCTACCGTGCCAAGCGTGAGACAGACAAACATCACTCAAACATCAGCAGTACTTACAGAAACAGAAAGAGAAGTGGAGTAAAGATGTAAAGACTGAAAAGAAGAAAGTTTAATAAGGCCAAAGTGTAAGGTGCCCAGCGCAAAAAGTGGAGAGAGGCTCATGAGAGGAGTAAAAGCAGGAAAGAGATTCATGAAAGAATCAAAACCCCTTCTGCCATGTCAGATATTCCAGTCAGGCCAGCACCTCAACCTGAGACATCAAGTTCAGTACCAATGTTAAGGTTATTGATGAATGCAAGTTAGTGTAAGCAGAAGCTTACAAGCGGAAGCTGGCAATGTAGATGAAATGGTTGCACAGTCAACAAGTTGCTCCGTCATGTGTTGTGCACATCACTGAGGAGAACTCAGTTGTTGTTTCGTACAGCAGTAGCTGAGGAGGTACGTACCAAGTATGTAAATTCAAAGACAGATAGTCACAGACAAATTATTGTGGGATTAATCACCAGCAACATCATGAAAAAGTACAAGCTACAGAAATTGGCACAAGGTTTTTGGATATTCAAAAAGGAGGTGGAAAAACATGGCAAATGAAAATGTCTACTGCTAGAAGAGAAAGGAACACAATGGTATTGCTGCCATACTGAGATCCAAGGTGAGGTAGTTCTTTTTAAGTGACGATGTCAGCACAACTGGACAAAAGCAAACATTGACCAAAGAAAAGAAGAAAATGCCGAAAAGATTACTTGTGGATTTAAGGAAGAACCTCCAGTTGAAGTTCAGGCTAAGCAGATCAACCACCATTTAGCATACTCCATGTTTTGCACACTTCCCCCCTACTGGGTTTTGCATCCAACATTAGCAGATCACGAATGTATGTGCAAACAACATGAAAATCTAAACTTCA
>NC_045740.1:25850000-25852720 GCF_008692095.1 Etheostoma spectabile | reverse complement strand
GCAACACCTAGAAATTAGAGAGAAATACCCAGATATGACAACCAGCCACTTTTTAGTAAGAAGCCCTGCACACTGTACAAGCAGCGGGGCAATTTTTTACCTCTTTTGTACAGAAATCTTTAAGAAGGGTTTTACCCGGGGAACCTGGAACTTCTTTACCCTTCCGCCATGGCAAAGGTGCTCTAGATTGCATAGGTGGCACACTGAAAAGGAGGGCTGACAGGCTTGTCAGCCAAAGAGTTGATATACCAAAGGCATTGTCCCTGTACCAAGCTCTGAGTGAGGAACAATCAAAGGTGACACTGTATTACATTCAGGAGCAAGATCTGGAGGATGCAGTGAAAAAAATACCAGGTGACCTTCCAACTGTTCCATCCACATTGAGACTTCACCAGGCGATCACTTTTTCCTGTAGGAAAATAATCTACGGCGATAGCAGCCACATGTGTTCTGCAACTGGGAATCTGGAGTGCCGTTGCCAAAAAAAATAATAGCTTCAGCTTTTATCAACAGATGACCACACAGAAGAGACCATGCAAAGCACACTAGAAGAGCAGTGGCACAATTCAGAGGTTGTGGGGAAATGGTGTGTACTGCTGTGCGAGCGCATCATCTGCCAAGGGATCATCCAAGAGGTGAATGAGACCCATGTCCAGGTGAAGTGCTTGCACAAAGTGGGGGAAACCGTTTTCTCTTGAGGGAAGATGTGCTGACAGCCATTCTTCCCCCTGAGAATGTTACCTCACGGCACATGGACGTTGCAAAAGAGGTATGGGATACCCATACCAGTCTTCAAAATTAAATCTAAAGATGTAACAAATCAGCTTTCTAAACTAATGGGCAACAATTTGTATGAATTCCTCTGCCAAGTTTTCCAAAATTGCTGCCAATCTGTTGAGTGCCTTTTTGTGATTGGCCACAGCCATGGTCCTGCCCCCTTGTGGCCAGTGGATGTGGAGTGTTAATCAGTTCTTCCCTGCCCGATTCCGGGCATATTCTGTAAATCCATAAATACTTTGTGTAAATCTTTTAATATACTGCACACAGACCGACAGATGAACTGACAGACCGACAGACGGACTGTTAAGATGTTATTAAATACTATTCAACAAATTTCCTGTGTTCCTGAACATTTATTTGTGACATTATTGCCATGATCCTTAATCAAAAGTAATGTATCTATAGTAATGTCTGTAACTTTTGCGCAACCCTCTTACTTAAATTTCAAACCTTTTACAATATAATTTTTATTAAAATAATCATAAATTACTTTTTTAGCTCACACGGGCTTGAGCTATTGTCCTTATCGTAGTTTGAAGGATTATATGCATGATGAATTTCAGGAAATACTGTACTTGAAAATATGTACTGAAATCAGTCAAAACATCAGTTAAACATCACAGTTTAAAACTTGTCAAAGATGGAACTCAAAAGTTACTGAAATTAATTTATATCAAGTAATATCTGAAATTAAATAGTTAGATATGCGAATGTGACGTTTTTTAGTTAATGTTATGAAATTATATTTAAAAAAATCAATAAATACTTTTTTTCAGGTTCCCGAGTATTGGTAACAGGGTTGCACCAAAGCACAACAAATTTAAAAAGTATTATAAAAAGGGTGCTTTTGATACTTGAGCTGAACGAATCAAATTATTCATGGTATATTACCTGTTTTTATTAAATGAGAAAGAATATTAAAGTTCGGATTCTCTGCCATCCAGATGCCATCTCAGCAATTCACCATGGTCTAACCTGCTGCTCACTGTTCTGAATATTCTGTTGTCACAGATTTTTGGTCATTACTTCACAACAGAGACTGAGGTATGGTTTATTTTTCCCTATTTTGACCGGGGACTGGAAGCGTCAGCAGCTAAGGCTGTAATACTATTCGCAATAACAGACAATAGACTTCCGCTGTCAGGATAGACTCTGGGATCAATTTTCAGCGGACTTGAAGTTGCACCTTTGAAGGGACTTGGAGTATGAACAAATGTGATTCTGCTTGAACATTTTGATTGCTGGACATTTAAGGCTAATTTGCATGTTATGTTAAAATGTCAATTTACTGGAAGTGGTAGTTAGTTGAGGTGTCACCTGAATATGAATTTAAAGGGGTCTACCTACTTTGCTTTGGTTCTTTGTTGACTGCAAGCTTGTTTATTTTTCTCTGTGAAATATCTGTTTAAAAACGGTAAGGGATTGTCTACAGCGAGACACTTTAAAAAAAAAAATTAAACAGTTAAACAAAAGTGCAAAACATTGTTTTGTATGACAACATACAGAAAAGAAGAAGAAGGCACAGAAATGTTTCACTCCAAAATAAAGAGAGGAAATACGGGAAGGGGGGAAGCACAAAAATAAAACAACAGCAAGAACAATGTCTGCAGACACTTTACAGATAGAGTAGGTCTAGACCACACTCCAGAATTTACAAGGACCCAATGGTCCCGCACACGTTCTGCAATGCAGTTCCTATTGCTACCTCTGCGGTGCCAGCTACGTCTGCTGTGCCTTGTAATGCCGCACAGTGCCTGCTAGCCATGAATACTACAAAGAACTGCTACAAACTACTTTTTGCATTTTGTTGTTGCCACTCTTTCTAACCCCACTGGCCCGTCAGACACCGCCTACCAAGAGCCGGGTCTGTTGAGGTTTCTGCCTAAAAGGAAGTTTTTCCTCGCCACTGTTGCTTGCTCTGGAGGAACTACTAGAAACTG
>NC_045740.1:25840025-25849508 GCF_008692095.1 Etheostoma spectabile | reverse complement strand
TATGCCAAGTCTCCCTTTAGTTTTATTATATTCTTGATTATATGATAGATAAATATGACAAATATGACAAGAAGCAGGTGGGCCGGGTTAGGCGGACGCTGCGACTCCTCACTCCCTAACATATCTATAATATAATCAAGAAGATAAGAAAAGTTAAAGCGGAAAACTTGGCTACAGCCAGATCGGTTGGGGTAGAGTTCTAGCACTGACAGGCCCTCTCTACCCTGTCATCTTGGTTAAGGTTTGACTAAAGCTTATAGTTAGGGCAATATAATTGTAGTATTGTTAGGGTGAGGCAGTCGCGCGTCCGCCTAACCCGGCACCACCTGACGTCATTATTGCCCATATTTGTAGCACGATTTATCATAAAGAAAATTAAAACTAAAGGGAGACGTTGGCAATGACAGCCTCAATCGTCGTGATAGTTAGCGTTCCACCACACCAGGCCTCCACTCCTTTACCCCTGTACTTACTCTGATGGTTTTGCGTAATAAGTTTTAGACAGACTGGGGACTTCCATTGAACAATGAGCTCCTCTTCCTCTATCTTCTATCTTTTCATTTATCGTGCATCTCATCGTCCCGAAATGCTGTTGTTACTACCTAGGCTCTGGGGATTCCATTCCCGGAGTTCTGTTGTGTCTTTTTCCCCACGCATGGTCCCTACGATCAGGGAGCTCCAAAATCCATGTAGCAGCTGTCGCCTGGTCCGCTACCGTTTGCAATACCAGTTCATATCTGCTACACTCTGCTGGTCCAGCTACGTCCTGCATGTGCCTTCCTGTAATCCTGCGTTCATGTCACACGTGCGCGTTCTTCAGTCGCCGCCGAACTACTACAAAGGAACTGGCTACAAAATACTATTTTTTCTCAATTTTGTGTCATGCCACTCCTTCATCTAACCCCAACTGGCCGCAGAACACCGCCTACCAAGAGCCTGGGTCTGTCTGAGGTTCGTGCCTAAAAGGAATTTTTACCGCCACTGTTGCTTGCTCGGAGGGAAACTATAGAACTGTTGGTCGTCCTTGTATGAGTATTCTAGAGGGCTAATACACTTATGCTGGTAAAGTTCTGCAGACATTTTGTTCTTGCGGTTGTTTATTTTGTGCTTCCCCCCTTTTCCGTATTTCCTTCTTTATTTTTGGAGTTGAAACATTTTCGGGGCTTCTTCATCTTTTTCTGTTGTTGCATATCAAACAATGTTTTGCATGTTTCTGTTTATTTAAAGTGCTCGCTGTAGAATTCCGGTTTAAACGTTACACAGAAATTAATCAAAGCTGTGCTCCCTGTCAGCAATGACCTCCCACAAGTCTAAACGTGTGACTCATCTTTATTCTGGGAGATTTTCAAAGTCTCACGCTGGACAAAGCACAGTAGTGGACCCGATCATATGCGGTGCACCTAACTACCACCCTTCCAGTAAATGCATTTAAACTAACATGCAAATTGACCTAATGGCCAGACAATCAAAAAGTTCAACAGAATCACATTTGTTCATACTCCAAGCCTTCAAAGGGGCACATCAGTCCGTGAAATTGAATCCAGATCTATCGGACAGAGGAGTATTGTCTGTATTGCGAATAGTATTACATGCTCTACTGTGACGCTTCCTCCCCCGTCAAAATAGGGAAACATAAACCAGACCTCAGTTCTGTTGTGAGTAATGACCAAAAGATCTGTGACAACAGAAATTCAGACACATGAGCAGCAGGTTAGCATGGTGACATTCTAGATATGGCATCTGGGGCAGAGATCCACTTTAATTTCTTCTCATTAATAAAACGGTAATTACCAGAATAATTTGATTGCTTCAGCGTCATTAGATCCAAAGCACCCTTTTATAATATCTTTTTAAATTTGGTGTGCTTTGTGCCAACCCTGTACCCAACTATCGGGAACCTGAAAAAAAGATATTTATTGATTTTTGTTAAATTAATTTCATACATTAACTAAAACGTTACATTCGCATAATCTAACTATTTATTCAATTATACTAGAATATAAATTAAATTTCATAATTTTGAGTTCCTCTTGACAGACGTTTTAACTGTGACGTTTGAACGATTGTTTTGAACTGATTCAGTGACATATTTCAAGTACAGTTTTCCGAAATATCATCGCATATAATCCTTCAACCGATAAGGACCAATAGCTTCAGCCTGTGTGGCAGTAAAAAAGTAATTTATGATTATTTAAAAACATTATCGTGTAAAAGGTTTGAAATTTTAAGTAGAGGGTTGCTCAAAAGTTACACTATTACTATACATCATTACTTTGTTAGGACATGGGCCAAAGTGTCACAATAATGTTCAGGAACACAGAAATTTGTTGAATAGTATTAATATATCATCTTAACAGTCCTCTCGGTCCGGTCCTGTCAGTTCATCTGTCGGCTGATGTGCAGTATATAAAAGATTTTACACAGAAGTATTTATGGATTACAGAATAATGCCCGGAATCGGGCAGGAAGAACTGATTAACCCTCCACATCCATGCCACAAGTGGGCAGGACCATGGTCTGGGCCAATCACAAAAAGGCCTTCCACAGATTTGCGCAGCACATTTTGGAAACTTGCGCAGAGGAATCGATACAAATTGTTGCATTAGTTCTGAAAATGCTGACTCTCTTTGTTAAACCTCTTTAATTTAATTTTGAAGACTGGTATGGGTATCCCATACCTCTGTTGCAACGTCATGAGCCGTGAGGTACATTCTCACGGGGGAAGAATGGCTGTCAGCAAATCTTCCCTCAAGAGAAAAACTCGTCCCCACTTTGGTGCACACTTCCGACTGAATAACATGGGTCTCATTCACTCTTGATGACTCCCTTGAATGATGCGCTCGCCCAGCAGACACACCATTTCCCCACAACTCTAGATTGTGCCACTGCTCTTCTATGTGCGTTTCATGGGTCTCTTATGTGTGGTCATCTGTTGATAAGAAATCTGAGCTATGTATGTTTTTTGGCAACGGCACTCCAATCACGTTGCGAAACCAGTGTGGCTGCTAACGCCGTAAGATTATTTTCTACAGGAAAAGTGATGCCGGGATAGTCTCAATGTGGATGTAACAGTTGTGAAGGTCACACTGTGAAAAACCTTTGTTTTTCACGAACTCCTCCAGATCTGCTCCTGAATGTATACAGTGTAACCTTATGATTGTTCCCTCGCAGAGCTTGTACAAGGACAAGCCTTGGGTATTCAGACTTTGGCTGACAAGCCTGTCAGCCCTCCTTTCAGGGTGCCATCCTATGCACATCTAGAGCAACCTTTGCCAGGCGGAGGGTAAGAAGTCAAGGTTCCCCGGGTAAAACCCTTTAAAGAGTTCGGTACAAAAGATGGTATACAAAATTGCCCCGCTGCTTGTACAGTGGCAAGGGCTTCTTACTAAAAGTGCTGGTGTCTAATCTGGGTATTCTCCTCTAATTCTAGCGGTGTTGCCAGGTTTTTGCGATGAAGTTAGATTTTCTGTTTTTTGCACATACTTTCGGTGATCTGCTATGTTGGATGCAAAACACGTAGGGGGAAAGTGTGCAAAACATGAGTATTCTATGGTGGTCTGATCTGCTTAGCCGTGAACTTCAATGAGCGGTTCTTCCTTAAACTCCACAAGTAATCTTTTCGGCATTTTCTCGTTTTCTTTGGTCATTTTGCTTTGTCCAGTGTTGACATCGTCACGTTAAAAGAAGAATACCTTCACCTTGGATCTCAAGATATGGGCAGACATATACCCATCTCCGTCGTGTTCCTTCCTGCTTCTAGCAGTAGACTTTAACCATGCTTGCTCAATGTTGTTCCACCTCCTTTTGGGAATATCCAAAACCTTTGCCAGATTTCTTACTTGTACTTTTCATGATGTTTGCTGTGTTAATCCCACAATAATTTGTCTGTGACTATCTGTCTTTGAATTTAATACTGGACGTAGGTCTCCTCCGCTACTGGCTGTACGAAACAACACTGAGTTTCTCCTCAGTGATGGGTCACAACACATGACGAGCACTTGTTTGACTGTGCATACCATTTCATCGGTACCTTGCAGCTTTCCGCTTGTAGAGCTCTGCTTCACTAACTTGCATTCATCATAACGTTAACATTGGTATGAACTTGAGTGTCTCAGGGTTGCAGCTGTGCTGGCCCTAACTGAATATCTGAATGGCCAGAAGGGTTTTGATTCTGTGTCATGATATTTCTTCCTCTTTACTCCTCGTCATGAGACTCTCTTCTCCACTTTTGCGCTGGGACCTTACACTTGGCCTTATTAACTTTCTTTCTTTGTCAGTCTTAACATCTTTACTCCACTCTCTTTCTGTTCGGTGTAAGTATTGGCTGATGTTGGAGTGATGTTTGTCCTGTCTCACGATTGGCACGGTAGCGCTTCTGCTTTTCAGCAGCGTCATGGGACAAGCAACCCTATAGAACACATTTCAAAACCGTAATGTCTATGTAACCTAATGTAGTATTAGGTGATGTCAATTTATTGGCCAGCCAATACATGGCCGGCAGGGAATTTGCGGTTTTAATAGTCGGGGATAGAGCCTTGGTGCTTCTGAGATTTGCCTGATTTTCCAGTATTATTTACGACAGGTGTCCGCACAGGCCGGCTCTGGTTGCTAGAGATGCTGTAGTATCACGTCACGTTTTGACTTAGCAAATATTGTCATCCACGTTGAAAGTGGAAACACGTTGCTCTTTATGTGCTTGCACGCTAGCTATAAGCAAGTTGTGGGATGCCCAAGTAGAAAAGCAATGCCTCCTCTATAAAATGCTTGCCTTTTGTATTTAGGGAACTGCAAAAGTCTAATGTAGTTGTAGCTTTTACAAACATTGATCATAGGATAGTAATGCGCAATGTTTATTTCCTGGAGCGTGTTGATTTCAACCATCACCTGGCGAGGTTTTGGAACGTGTGTGGTATGCAGTGTTGTATTAACGTGGTTACTAATGTGATCGTTTTCAGTAATGGGAAGTACTAATTCGATTACTCTTTCATCGTTATGACGCCATACTGTTCGACTGCCGCACAATGGCAACTTACTATAATGAAGCTGTTTTATTTCCATCGAATAACTTGATCTCTGAGCCGAGAGGCAAAGACTTTTTCTGCTCGCTTAGTGGACCGTAGCACAAGAGAAAGCGCCTAAATGCACATTGGCTGAGGTTAAGTAAATTGTATGGGAAAGCCAATCCAGAGGTAGAGTGGCGGGTGTTGGAAAGCATGATAGTCAGAGTCCACACCAACGAACAAACACAGCAAGTCAGCACGAAGAGTAGTGTATGGCGTTCATGAAATCAAGGAGATAACTTCTCTGCTAAAGATTTCCACCGTGGTCGAAAACATAGGGCACTATGACCTGAACGATTACTTGTCCGGAGCTAAGTGCTGTCACTCTCTCACTCCTCCCTCGCGTTCAATCACCACCCAAACAACGCACACGCGCACCACACACCACACACACACACCACACACACACACACACACACACACACACCAGCCACCACACAGCACACACCTACGACATGGCAAAAGTATAAACCATCTGCACTATGTTTATTTGACACTACAAGAGTGTATATATCGCGTATTTGTATTGTTATTTTTGCTATAGTGCTAAACCAGGATTGTTTAATTTTGCCCAGTTGTGACCTGTGTGAGGGCAATAATATCACAGTTCCAAAAAAAATTGTGCGATCCACTATGCACTATCTACGTACCAGCAGTTGATTGGGAGTGCTAGTCTCCTTTGTACCACAGCAACATTAAAATAGTTTTGAGTGTGTCATTGTTTCTGTTAATAATGTACAGTGTTACGTGTCCATTCATTAAATATTCGAACTATCATAAATAATTGAACAGTGCACATTGTTATTTAGTTCCATTAGAGAGGGGGTTGAGGTGGTGTCCATTGAACATTTAAAAATTGACTTGAAACGTTAACCATTAGTTACTTTCTGAAGACTAGTTACTTTATATGGTGTAATGAGGATTCTAATTAGTAGGTTTGAACTGTATCTAATTACATCTAAAAGTAACTTGCCCAACAACGGTGGTGTGTTTGTGTCCCTTGGAGAGACACACACACTGACTCCGCCCTCCCTCCTACTGGAGATGGGCCGAGGTTGCAATCCGCGTTGATATCAGAGCAAGCTCACCTGTCTTTACAATCTGTGTTCTTTTTAAGTAGTCTATACCATGCTCCATTTAATTGAGGACTGTAACAGTTGGTATCATGGTGTCATTTTTATGAGTAAATTGTATTAGACATAAGCCGTATCGACTCCAAGTATCCTCAAGATGCAAATTGGCTAGGCCAATGAGAAAAAAATATCGCTTAGTGTGTACAAAAGAACCCCACCAATGTCCATTCATCGATCTCTATATAATGAGCTACAACTTTGTCATGATTGTATACCACTTAACAAAGGAAGGGCATTCAGCCAGATAAGTACTAGGTGAGCAAAGTGCTAATTAACTCTTCACTGGTGACATAAAAAGCGGGAAACAAAACATTCTGTAAAATCGTATGTAGAAAGTTCAGATACCTGTTTAAAGCGTATCTATTTTGATACTTAGCCCTTCCTCATCTCTTGGAGTATGTTACACCATTGAAGAACAGATATTGTGTTAAACACATATGAAACACGTCCCACTATGTTTTAAAGAGGATTTTTATTTTTAACATTTACACTTCAATTTTATATTCTATTTTAATTAACGTTTAGATTTAGATTCAATATTTACATGTAACATTGAGATTACATTTAATTTACAATTTAATGTAAAATGCATCAATAAAATTAATATTAAGATTTAATTTAGATTATACCATTACCTACCGACGGTCAAAGGGTTTGGGGTCACTTACCAATTTCCTTGCACTCCACATTAGACAGAACACCCTGCTCGAGTGGGGTGGCTGATCTTTAATGCAAATTACAATGGGCCCGTCTTAGACAACCATTCATCGCCCATGTCCAAAGGTAATGGGTTCCTAAATCTGATACATTTAAAAAAACTAATGATGAAACATTGGACACCCCTTTTGCAGATGTAATCACATTAATGGTAATCTGAAATCTGCTGGGTTAAAAAACATGCAACTGATCTAGCTGTGTATATTGTCTAATATGGAGTGGCATGGAATTTCAGGACCACCAAACTTTGGGACGGTAGTGTAAGTTAATATTTTTCTTTAACATTTGTTGCAATAGCCAAGTATTGTTTTATATACAATTTCTGTCTGAATGGAGACAATTGGTGAATATGGGGAAATGAGTTAATAATCAAAATATCAGCATATTACTTGTATCTGAATGTTACTACGTGGCACGCCCACGTGGTAATTCATTAATAACATGAACTTTATGCTAAATAATCAAAATTATATAGTAATTTAGCTGAACTATGCATAAAAGATTGTCCCTTATGAGTGGATTAAGAGGCTCGTTATTACTCCTGTTAACTCAATTATGTATTAACGAAGGTGTGCAAATTAGATGCTCAATCGTATTGCTTTGTCTCCATGAATAGAGCTACTCCTTAGCTAGCCTATATGTCATCTTTGGCAACTTATTTATGTAAAAACGAAAACCTTTAAATCAATTTGTCTTATTTTTGATAATAAGGTATACAAGTGCATGGGTAGAGGGTGCACAATCAATCAAGGCCTAAAAGTTTTAGATAAAAGAAACAAATCGAAAAGAAAAACCAACCTTCTTTTTTCTTTTTGTTATTCCATCCTTGGCGGCAAACTGCCTATGTGCTTTTCCGCGAATGCAAGTCACGTTTTCCTAGTCTTGTTTTCTTCTGCCAATGCTAAATATGTTTCGTACAGGGTGTGCAACTTTGTTGCAAATTATCTGAAATATTTCTATCATTTATAAAAACTCTAACAATTAATAAGAGGCTTAAAACTGTAAACACACATAACCTATGTATTATACATTGTACAATCGTATGTACAATACAAAATCATACAAAAAGAACATTAACAAAAGAAATTTTAAACCAGTTGTATTAACTTCATTTAGTCTCTGACAAGGTGGACAAGAGAACATGTCATTTAACTGGTGCAAGAGATTTATTTCTTTCAATACTATTTGGTATTAAATTACTGACATTTGTGTCTTATTGTACACTAAATTTGTTGAAGATTTCATAGGGGTGGACATGAAATGCCGCCACATACAGAACTTTTCCACCACTGCCCACGGATGGATGGGGCTAACATCAAAAACTTCGTCGTTATTGCTGATTAAGCGTGGCGTTTCAGAATAGATTTTAAGATTTTTTTTGTTGTTTTAGAGCTTTAAATGGTTCTTGCCCGCAAAGTATTTTGTCCTGAAATTTAACTTGGCGGGAGCTCAACAACCGGTCATTGCGTTCTTCAAATCAGTTGTTTTAGAAGTACCCCAAGGTCAGGTAAACGGCGGGGTGATCAGTCTTTGAGTTGCTGCACCCGGAGTCTCTGGAACAGTTACCCCTGTATTCACCCTGTTACGATGGATGCCTTTTTTAGGCCCAAAACTCAAACATAATCTGTTTAGTCTGGCTCTTTTAAATACGTAGCATTTGTGTGACAATGGCATTCTTGTTGTTTCTTGTAACCTTTCTGATTTTATCGTTTCTTATTTCATTTTTCATTGTAGTATGTGACTGTACTCATGCGTAAGCATTTTGGATAACTCTGCTGGTGCTGTTAAAGTATATCTAATACATTGTTGATTGATTAATTGATTGTAAATTCCCGACCTTTGTTAACTGAGGAAAGGTGTCCTAGTCCATGCAAACAGACTCAGCCCTAGCTAAGTTACGTAAGGCTGCACACTTTACCCTATATTCAACCGCACCTCCTCCGACAACACTGATAGGCTAGATTGACCCTTAAATCTTTACTCCTGTGGGGTGATACCCTGTCAAAATGAATCAGGCCTGACACTCATGGCTTATTAACATCTCCCGTTAGAAAAAAAACTATACTCCCTACAGAATCTGCTCACTCAGTTTGTAATGGAGCGTGAATATTTGCAAACACAATGGTGAATGTTTAAAGAACATAAGGAGAGCCAATATCATGTATGACAGGGTCTGAATCAAATTAGTTAAACACTACAGAAATTGTGTGGTGTGTTGTGTTGTGGTGTGTGTGTTGTGTGTGTGTGCTCGGTGTTGGTGGTGTGTGCGTGCGCCCCGGCAGAGCTGTTTGGTCATGGCGGTGCCATGTTTTACACACTGTACATACTCCAGGCGTTAAACCACCTGTTGAATTATTAAAATGAATGGCAATACGAAGACCGAAAACAAACACCACAAAAACTTTACTCATTACAACAACTCACAACAACAACCCACAAAGCGCTCAAAAAAACACTATAGATAACACAATCAGCAATCAACAAAGTCACACAATTCCAGCCAATCTGTCGGGGCTCACACATATGCCACCATCACACAACAAAGGCACAGCGGCCACCACACGCTAAAACCT
>NC_045740.1:25839823-25840000 GCF_008692095.1 Etheostoma spectabile | reverse complement strand
AAATCTGACAACTATGACGAGAAGCAGGTGGGCCGGGTTAGGCGGACGCTGCAACTCCCCACTCCCTAACAATATTCAATTTTATGCCCTAACAATAAGCTTTATCAAAAAGAAAAGTATTAAGCCTACTCTTAAATGTGGAGACGGTGTCTGCCTCCCGAACCCAAACTGGAACCT
>NC_045740.1:25838609-25838760 GCF_008692095.1 Etheostoma spectabile | reverse complement strand
GAGGATTCATCGTTAACATGAACAAACTGAGATCGATCTGATAAATAAGACTTAAACCGGATCAGAGCAGTTCCTTTATTGCCAATTAAATGTTGCAATCTCTGTAATAAGATATGATGGTCAATGGTATCAAATGCAGCACTAAGATCTA
>NC_045740.1:25838415-25838545 GCF_008692095.1 Etheostoma spectabile | reverse complement strand
AAGTGCTGTCTCTGTACTATGATTAACTCTAAATCCTGACTGAAAATCCTCAAATAAGTTGTTGTTATGCAAAAAGTCACATAGCTGTTTGGCAACTGCTTTCTCAAGAATCTTAGAGAGAAATGGAAGG
>NC_045740.1:25838237-25838357 GCF_008692095.1 Etheostoma spectabile | reverse complement strand
TTTAATTACAGCTACCTTACAGTGCTGTGGTACATAGCCTGTTAATAAAGATAGATTGGTTATAGTAGAGAAGTGTTGACTAAGGGTAAAACTTCTTTAAGTAGCCTAGTCGGGATGGGG
>NC_045740.1:25837825-25838000 GCF_008692095.1 Etheostoma spectabile | reverse complement strand
CTAAGAGCTATGGGAATACTTGGCTCAGTAGAGCTGTGACTTTCCGTTAGCCTGGCTATAGTGCTGAAAAGAAACCTGTAGTTGTTCCTATTTTCCTCTATTTATGACGAGTAATACGCTACTCTGGTATTACGGAGGGCCTTCCTATATGTTTTAAGACTATCTTGCCAGATTA
>NC_045740.1:25837698-25837815 GCF_008692095.1 Etheostoma spectabile | reverse complement strand
TTCCAATTTGGTGGAACGCCAAATCTTCTCAAGTTTCCGTGATATTCGCTTTAATTTGCGAGTTTCAGTGTTTTACCATGGAGCTAACCGTCTTTGTTTTATTATCTTCTTTTTTAG
>NC_045740.1:25837437-25837566 GCF_008692095.1 Etheostoma spectabile | reverse complement strand
TGGAATCACATCCTTAAATTTAGCTACAGCACTATCAGATATACATCTTGTATAGAAGTTTTTGCCTAATTGCGTGTAGTTCAGCAGTATAAACTCAAAAGTAATCAAACAGTGGTCAGATAAAAAGGG
>NC_045740.1:25824788-25837412 GCF_008692095.1 Etheostoma spectabile | reverse complement strand
TGTGCGTTCGTTGATTGAGATTGGTGATTTGTGTTTTTGATGCTTGTGGTTGTTGCCGACGTGGTTGTTGTAGAGTAAACGTTTGGTTGGGGGTTTGTTTTCGTTTCTTCGGTAATTGAGTCATTTGTAAGTTATCAAAGGTGGTTAACTGCTGTAGGATAGCAGTGTGTAAAACATGGCCCGCCAATGACACCACACGCCGGCGAGCACGTCACACGCACACAACACCACTCTCATTTTCACACACACACACACAACACACCACACACACACACAACACACCACACAAACAACACACACACACACACACACACACACACACACACATTTCTGGAGTGTTTAACTACGTATTCACGACACCCTGTCATTACACTGATATGTCTACCTGGTATGTTCTTTAAACATTCCACATTTGTTTGCAAAATATGACACTCTCAACTTACAAAAGAGTGAGAGATTCTGTAGGGATTAAGTGTCTTTTTCTAACGGACAGATAGTTAATATAGCCATGGTGTCGGCTAATCTCATTTGTGACAGGTGTATAACCCAATCGGATAAAGATTTAAGGTCCATCTAGCCTTCAGTGTGTCGGAGGTGGGTTGAAATAAGGGTAAATGTGGCAGCCCTTACGGAACTTAAGCATAAGGGTGATGTCTGTTTGCATGGACAGGAACCCATTCCTCAGTTGGAACAAGGTCGGAGAATTTCACTCAATTTAACAAATCAAAATGTTATTTATATAGTCCGTTACCAGCAAACCAAGCAGAATCCAAATGCTACCCAGAATGAGGTGTAAAGTCACATCATACAAGGGAAGAATGAACTAGAAAACAGTAAAATCAGAAAAGGTTACAACGAAACAAAGAATGCATTGCACACAACTGCTAAGTTTAAAAGCCAGACTAAAACAGATATGTTTTGAGTTTTGCCTAAAAGAGCACCATCTGTAACATGTGAAATAGGGGCAGTCAGTGTTCCCGAGACTCGGGCAGCAACTGCAAATAGCTGATCACCCCGCAGTTTAATACGGACCGGTGGGAACTTATAAACCAAATGATTTGAAGAACTGCAATGACCGGTTGTGCTCACGCTCAAAGTTACAATTTCATTTATATTCTTATTAAACTCTTTGCAGGGCAAGACCATTTAAAGCCTTAAACAAACAAAAAAATCTTAAAATCTATTCTGAAACGCAACGCTATTAGCAATAACGACGGAGTCTTTTGATGTTAGCGCCATCCGTGTGGCCAGTGGGGTACAAGGTTCTGAAATTGAGGACATTCATGTCCCACCTATGAAAGTTCAATAATTTATGTACACTTAAAAAAATGCAGTAATTTAAAAAATAGATTGACAAAATAAAAAATCTCTTGCACAAGGTAAAGACATTGTTCTCTTGTCCCACTTGTAGATACTAAATTGGAATGGTAAGTACAACTGTTAAAAATTTTCTTTTGTTAAGGTCTTTTGTATGAGTTTTAGGTATTGTACATACGATTGTACATATATAATACCCATATGTATGATGTTTGTTTACAGTTTATAGCTCTTTAATTGTTAAGAGTTGTTTAATATGATGAGAAATATTTAAGATAATTTGCAACAAGTTGCAACCCTGGTAACGAAAAATATTTAGCTTGGCAGAAGAAGATACAAACAGTGAGTGACATGAATTCGCTGGAAAAGACATCACTAGGCAGTTGCCGCCCCCAGAAGGGATAGAACAAAGGGTGTTTTCTTTTCGTGTTTCTATTATTCTAAATCTTTTTAGCCTTGATTGAATTTGTCTAACCAAGGCCACCTTGTTAGACTTATTATCAAATAAGACAAATTGTTTAAAGGTTTTTTTTTTACATAAAATAAAGTTTCCTAGAAGATGACAGTAAAGTAGCGAAGGAGCTATGCTTCTATTCATGAGAAAAAGCTAACATTAGAATTAATTTTAAACACTGTAGCCCATAATTAGAGTAAACAGGGGCTAACCTCCTTCAATCCACTCATAAGGGACCAATCTGTTATCAATAGTTCACGCTAAAAATTCTATAATTAATTTTGATTATAATTTAGCATACAGTTCAGATAATATATTACACGGGAGGTTGCCAGTATGTAAACCTTCAGATACAATTATATAGCGGATATATTTTGATTATGTAACTCACTTTCCCATAGTTCACCAATTTGTCTCACATCAAGACAGAAAATGTTGTATCAAAACAATTTGCTATTGTCAAAACAATATGTTTAAAAAGAAAAATATTAAAATTATCCATACCGGTCAAAAGTTTGGGGTCACTGAATTCCATTGCACTCAATTATAGAAAGAACCAGCTGAGATCAGTGCATTGTTTTTTAACCCAGCAGATTTCAGACTTACATTATGTGCTTACATCATTGAAAAGGGGTATCAAGTTTTTCATTAGTTTTTAAAATGATATCAGATTAGTGAACCCAATTAGCCTTTGGACATGGGGAAATGGGGAATGGTTGCTAAGAATGGGCATTGTAGATATTGATTAACAGATCTGCCACCCACTCAGATCAGCTGGTGTCTGTCTATTACTGGAGTGCAATGGAAATTGGTAAGTGACCACCAAACCTTTGACCGTAGTGTAAATGTTAAAATCAAATATTAAATCTAAATATTACTGTTGATTACATTTTTCAATCTAAATGAAAATAAATGTAATCTAAATGTTAAATGTTAAATATGAATCTAAATATAAACGTTAACTTAAATATATAATTGAATGTAAATGTTAAAATTAAAAATCTTTTAAACATTATTGGTGAGTTGCTATGTGTTTAACACAAATTCTTTCTTCAAGGTGAGAAAATTATCAAAGATGAGGAAAGGGAGCCTAAGTAAGCAAAATATATCAGCTTTAAAACGTATCTGAATTTCTACATACTGTATTTTACAGAATACTATGTTTCCTCCTTTTATGTCAACCAGGTAGAGGTTATTAGCACTTTGCTCACAATACTGATCTGCTGAACTGCCTTCATTGTTACGTGTTAAAAAATCATGTGAGCTCATATAACTAGAGATCGACTGATGTGATGTTTTGTGCCAAAAAACGTTGTTTTCTCATTGGCCTTAGCCAAGTTCTTGAGGTGATATTGGAGGCGATACTGCTTTGGCTTAATCGAATTACATCATAAAAATGACAAATGATACCAACTGTTACAAGTCTCAATTTAAACTGAGCATGTTAGAACTTTTAAAAACAACAGATAGTAAAGACAGGTGAGCTGTGCCTGAATCATGCGATTGAAACTTGCCCAGCTCCAAGTAGGGAGGGAAGGGCGGAGTCAGGTGTGTGTGTCTCTGCCAAGGACACAAACCACCCACAGTGTTGGGCACAGGTATTTTTAAGATGTAATTAGATTTACAGTTAAAAGGCCAACTTAAAGTAGATACTCAGTACAAATTATAAAAGTAAATAGTTACTTCAGAAAGTAAACTAAGGCGTTACGTTCAAGTCAATTTTAAATGTTCAAATGTGACCCACCTAAAAACCCCTCTCTAATGGAACGTAAAATACATGTGCATGGTCAATATTATGAGATAGGGAATATTATAATGAAATGGACACTTAACACTGTACATTATTAACAGAAACAATGTACACACAGTCATAAATATTGTAATGTGCTGTGGGAGCAAAGGGAGACTAGCATCCAATCAAATGCCTTACGTAATGTGGATAGGGATCGGACACAACTTTTTTTGGAACTGTGATATGTATGGCCCCTCAACCGCCACAACTGGGGCAAAATTAAACAATCCGTTAGCAATATAGCAAAAAAAATAACAAATTACAGTAGATATACAACCTCTTTTTTAGGTTCAAATAAAATAAGTGGCATGATGTTTATAAGTTTGCACAAGGGTGTGCGTTGGCTGGGTTCGGTGTGTGTGTGTGTGTTGTGTGTGTGTGTGTGTGGTGTGTGTGTTGTGTGCGTGCGCGTTGTGCGCTGTGTGGGGGATTGAGCGAGGGAGGAGTGGAGACGGAGGGACAGCAATTAGCTCCGAGCAAGTAGCCGTTCTAGAGTCATAGTGCCATGTGTCTGACCACGGTGGAAATCTATTAGCAAGAAAAGTGCTCCTTGATCTTAATAACGCCATACCTATCTCGTCAGTTGACGATGCTTTTTTCTTCCCCTGTTTTCTCGTGTTGTTCGTGGTGTGACTCTGACTATGCATGCTTTCAACACCCGCCCAACTCTACCTTGATTGGCTTTCCATACAATTTTACTTAACCTACAGCCCAATGGTTAGCATTTATGCGCTCTCTTGTGCACGGTCACTAACTGAGGCAGAAAAACAGGTCTGTGCTCGCCAGAGCTAAGTAGTCTGGATGGAAAAAAAACAGCCCTTCAATTATAGTAAGTTGCTGCATTGTTCGGCAGTATACAGTAGTGGCTCAGTAGATGAGAAGGAATCAATTGATTACGCATTACTGAAAAAGGAATCCATTAGTAAACACGTTAATACCAGACACTGAATACCACACACGTCCAAAACCTCAGCCAGGTGATTGGTGAATATTAAAATCCCCACGGAAAAAACATTGGCATACTTAATTTTCCTATGATCAATGTTGTACAAAGCTACAACTACAACTTAGCTATTGCAGTTCCCTAAATACAAAGGCAACGCAGTTTTATAGTAGGAGGCATTGCATTTTTATTTGGATCAACAAACTTGCTTATTAGCCTGCTTGCAAAGCACATAAAGAGCAACGTGTTGTCCACTTTCAAAGTGTATGACATATTTTCAGCTAGTCAAACAGTTACGGAATACAGCATCGCTAGCTAAAACACAGGCGGCCGGGGCGCGCACCTGTCTGTAAATAATACTGGAATCGCAAACGCAGAAGCCACGCACGGCATATCGAACGGTATAAAACGCAAATATCCCCTTGCCGGCCAGATTATGGCTGGCCAATAAATTGATCCATCACTAATACATACATTAGGTTAATAGACATTTACGGTTTTGAATTGGGTTATATAGAGGTTCTTGTCCACCAGAGCGCTGCTGGAAAAGCAAGAAGCGCTACCGTGCCAAGGTGGGGGGGTGGGGTGAGACAGACAAACACACTCAAACATCAGCAGTACTACAGAAACAGAAAGAGCATGGAGTAAAGATGTAAAGACTGAAAAGAAGGAAAGTTTAATAAGGCCAAAGTGTAAGGTGGACCAGCGCCAAAAAGTGGAGAGAGGCTCATGAGAGGAGTAAAGCAGGAAAGAATCAGAAAGAATCAAAAACCCCTTCTGCACTGTCAGATTCCAGGTTCAGGCAGCACCTCAACCTGAGACACACGTCAGTACAATGTTAGGTTTATTCGATGGAATGCAAGTTAGTGTTAAGCAGAAGCTTACAAGCGGAAGATGGCAATGTAGAGGAAAATGGTTGCACAGGCAACAAGTTGCTCCGTTAGTGTTTGGACATCACTGAGGAGAATCGTTGTTGTTCGTACAGCAGTAGTGAGGAGGTACGTACCAAGTAGTAAATTCAAAGAAGATAGTCACAGACAACATTATTGTGGGATTAATCACCGAACATCATGAAAAAGTTACAAGCTACAAGAAATTGGCACAAGGTTTTTGGATATTCAAAAAGGATGGTGGAAAAACATGGCAAAATGTGAAAATGTTACTGCTAGAAGAAGAAAGGAACACCATGGTATGGCTGCCAACGAGATCCAAGGTGAGGTAGTCTTTTTAGTGACGATGTCCGCACAACTGGACAAAGCAAACATTGACCAAGAAAGAAGAAAATGCCGAAAAGATACTTGTGGATTAGGAAGACCTCCAGTTGAAGTTCAGCTAAGAGATCTAACCACCATTTAGTACTCCATGTTGGCACACTTCCCCCATACTGGGTGTTTTTGCATCCAACATTAGCAGATCACGAAGTATGTGCAAACAACATGAAAAATCTAAATTCATCGCAAAAACGCTCCACCCGGCATGCACATCATTGAGACATTAATTTGGAGAAGCCTGACACAAACCATCACGTATGCACCACCAGGAAACGTGTGTATGGGGAATGTTGAGGAATGCAGCAGTAATTAATATACCACTTATATGCACTAGCGAGCCACTGACTCCCGTGTCCTACCTTCAGTGTAGACAAGGTGACAATACCATAAGTCGGAGCTACTTCAAAGATCACTTTAAAAAAAAAAATTATAATTCTCCAAAGAAATGCTGGTGGAAATGTTTGCCACTTTTCTTCAGAAGTTCAGGCGCCACCACTGTAACACCAGGCAGCAAATTGCTTTCTCACGGGCACTGAAGCTGAACTTCCCTGCAAATGAGTGTGCAGTCCACATTTGATCGGCTGCCAAGATAGTGTGAAGTACAATCTGTCCATTTTGGTGCGTGATCTGAGTGGGTGGCTGATCTTCTATGTCTACATTGCCCATTATCAGCAACCATTCATCCAATGTTCCAAAGGCACATTCTGTTTACTAATTTGATTTACTCATCATTTAAAAAAAAAAACGAGGGAAAAACATTGGAAAAACCTTTTGCAAGAACCAATGTAATCTGAAAAACCGATGGCCCCTGGTAAAAAAGAATGCACGGATCTCGCTGGTATTCTGTCTATAAATTGAGGGCAATGGAAATTTCTAATATACCCCAAACTTTGACCGGTAGTGTCTGTGAAGGGAAACATTCTGCTCCCAATACTTTGCAGTATATAAGCTCCAGATCCAAGGAACTCACCTGCCAAATGGCAAACCTAGAAAATTAGAGAGAAAACCAGATATGACAACCAGGCCACGTTTTAGTAAGAAGCCCTGCAACTGTACAACGCAGCGGGGCAATTGTAATCTTTTGTTACAGATAATTCTTACAGAAGGGTTTACCCGGGGAACCTGGAACTTCTTACCTTCCGCCATGGCAAGGTGCTCTAGATTGCATAGGTGGCACACTGAAAAGGAGGGCTGGACAGGCTTGTCAGGCCAAAGAGTTGATATACAAAGGCAGTCCCTGTACCAAGCTCTGAAGTGAGGAACAATCAACGGGACACTGTATTACATCAGGGCAAGATCTGGAGGATGCAGTGAAAAAAATACCAGGTGACCTTCCAACTGTTCCAGACATTGAGACTCACCAGGCGTAGCACTTTTTTTCCTGTAGGAAATAAATCTACGGCGATAGCATCACACATGTGTTCTGAAAGGGAATCTGGAGTGCGGTGCCAATAAAAAAAATAATAGCTCTCAGCTTTTATCAACAGATGCCACACAGAAGAGACCTGCAAAGCAACACTAGAAGAGGTGGCACAATCAGAGGGGTGGGCAAATGGTGTGTACGCTGTGCGAAGCGCATCATCTGCCAAGGGGATCATCCAAGAGGTGAATGAACCCAGTCCAGGTGAAGTGCTTGCACAAAGTGGGGGAACACCGTTTTCTCTGGAGGGAAGATGATGCGAACAGCCATTTTTTTTTTTTCCCCCTGAGGGTGACCTCACGGCACATGGAGTATGCAAAAAGAGGTATGGGATACCAATACCAGTTTCAAAATTAAATCTAAAGATGTAACAAATCAGCTTTCTAAGACTAATGGGCAACAATTTGTATGACCTCTGCCAAGTTTCCAAAATGTGCCAATCTGTTGAGTGCCTTTTTGTGATTGGCCACAGCATGGTCCGGCCCCCTTGATGGCCAGTGATGTGGGTTTAATCAGTCTTCCCTGCCCGATTCCGGGCAATTTGTAAATCCTAAATACTTTGTGTAAATCTTTTAATATACTGCACACAGACGACAGATGAACTGAAGGACCGACAGACGGACTGTTAAAGATGTTATAATACTATTCAACAAATCCTGGTGTTCCTGAACAGTTCTTTGTGACATTATTGCCATGATCCTTAATCAAAAGTAATGTTCATGTAATGTCTGTAACTTTTGCGCAACCCTTTACTTTAAATTTCAACTTTTACAATATAATTTTATTAAAGAATCATAAATGACTTTTAGTCACTCACGGGCTTGAGCTATGTCTTATCGTAGTTTGAAGGCTTACTAGGCATGATGAATTCAGGAAATACTCGTACTTGAAAAAATGTACTGAAAGCGTCAAAACATCAGTTAACATCACAGTTTAAAACTTGTCAAAGATGGAACTCATAAAGTTACTGAAAATTAATTTCTATCAAGGTTAATATCTGAAAGAAATTGTTTAGATTGCGAATGTGACGTTTTTAGTTATGTTCGAAATTATATTTAAAAAAATCAATAAATACTTTTTTTCAGGTTCCCGAGTATTGGTAACAGGGTGGCACCCAAAGCACAACAAAATTTAAAAAAGTATTATAAAAAGGGCTTTTGAACTTGAGACTGAACGACAATCAAATTATTTCATGGTATATTCAACCGTTTTTATAAATGAGAAAGAATTTAAAGTCGGATTCTTGGCATCCAGATGCCATCTCAGCAATTCACCATGGTCTAACCCTGCTGCTCACTGGTTCTGAATATTCTGTTGTCACACGATTTTGGTCATTAATTCCCAACAGGCTGAGGGATGGTTTATTTTTACTGCGATTTTGGACCGGGGACTGGAAGCGTCAGCAGCTAGGCGTATATATTGCAATAACAGACAATAGACTTCCGTGTCAGGTAGACTCTGGGATCAATTTTCAGCGGGAATTGAAGTGCACCTTTGAAGGGACTTGGATATGGAACAAAGGATTCTGCTGAACATTTGATTGCTGGACATTTAAGGCTAATTTTGCATGTTATGTTAAAATGTCCCAATTACTGGAAGTGGTAGTTAGTTGAGGTGTACATGTAGGATTTAAAGGGGTCTATCCTACTTTGCTTTGGTTCTTTGTTGACTGCAGTTGTTTCGTTTTTCTCTGTGAAATATCTGTTTAAAAAACGGTAAGGGATTGTCTACAGCGAGACACTTTAAAAAAAAACAATTAAACAGTTAAACCAAAAGTGCCAAACATGGTTTGTATGACAAAATTACAGAAAAGAAGACGAAGGCACAGAAGTTAATCCAAATAAGAGAGGAACTACGGGAAGGGGGGAGCACAAAAATAAAACCAACAGCAAGAAACAATGTCTTGAGACACTTTAAGATAGAGTAGGTCTAGGACCACACTCCAGAATTTCAAGACCCAACAGTTCTAGTAGGTCCTCCAGAGGCCAAGAAACAGGGAGAGGGATAAAACACTTCCTTTTAGGCAGGAAAACCTCAGACAGACCCAGGCTCTTGGTAGCGGTGTCTGAGGGCCTGTTGGGGTTAGAATGAAGAGTGGCCAATAACAAAAATAGAAAAAATAGGGGTTTGTAGCATTCTTTGTAGTAGGTCATGGCATAGCAGGGCCACTGTGCCGGCATTACTAAGGCACAGCAGACGTAGTATGGGCCACCGCAGAAGTGTAGCAGGATGAACAGGGCATTGCAGAACACGTGTAGCGGGGACCATGGCGACAGTGTACCATGATTTGGAGCCTCCTGATCAGAGGAACATGCTGGGGAAAAAAGCACAAAAGAACTCCGGGAAAATCGACTCCCCAGAGCTAGGTTGTAAAAAGCATTTCTGGGACATGGATGCACATTTAAAACAATGAAAAGATAAGGACAGATAGGAGGAGAGAGGAGCTCAGTGTATCAAAGGAATCCCAGCTGTCTAAAACTATTACAGCAAAACCAAGAGCACGACCGGGCGTAACGGAGGAGCTGGTCGGGCTAGAACTTCCCAACAGGATGGGCGGTAATGCCAAGTCTCCGTTAGTTTATTATATTCTTGATTATAGCTAGAGAAATATGAAAAATATGCAAGAAGCAGGTGGGCCGGGTTAGGCGGACGCTGCGACTCCTCACTCCCTACAATATTCAATTCTATGACCTAACGATAAAGCTTATCAAAGCATAACCAGAGAGGAACAGGGAAGAGAGAGCCTTGTCAGGTAGAAACTCTCCCAAACCGGATCGGCTGCTATGCCAAGTTTCCCCTTTAGTGGGATATATCCTGGATATCTGATAGATAAATCTGACAAACTATGACGAGAAGCAGGTGGGCCGGGTTTAGGCGGACGCTGCAACTCCCCACGCCCTAACAATATTCAATTTTTGACCTAACAATAAGCTTTATCAAAAGAAAAGTATTAGATACTCTTAAATGTGGGACGGGGGCTGCCTCCCGAAACCAAACTGAACCGGTTCCACGGAGAGGAGCATGATAGTTTTTTTCTGAACCCACGCTTCTGGCTCCCGTTAGACTTTTAGAGGACTCGAGGAAACCACAAGTAACCCTGCATTCTAGGAGCGTAGTGCTCTGTAGGGTTGTAAGGCTACTATGAGCTCTTTAAGATAAGATGGTGCCTGACCATGAAGAGCTTGAGGTGAGAAGAAGGATTGATAAAATTCATTCTAGATTTTACAGGAAGCCAATCAGAAGCTAAAAACACGGAGAGATGTGATCTCTTTTCCTGGTTCCTGGTCGAACACGTGCTTCCAGCATTATGGAGCAGCTGACGAGTCTGTATGGACTTTTTCGAGCAGCCTGATAACAAGAATTGCAGTTATAATTCCAGCTAGAAGTAACAAATGATGGACTAGTTTCCTGCAAAATTTTTAGACACGAGCACGACACTTCCTGATTTTGCAATATACGTAGGTGAAAAAAGGCGATCTGAAATTTGCTTTATGGGGAATTAAAGAACATGTCATGTCAAAGATAACTTCCAAGATTTCTAACAGTGGTGCTGGAGCCAGGGTGATGCATACATAGTAACTATCTCTGGGTAATGCGTCACTGGAGGTGATGGGCCCCAGAGCAATACTTCAAGTTGTATCTGAGTTTAACATAGAAAATTACAGGTCCATCCACGACAAAAAACAAACAAACACCAAACAACGGTTTAATACTGAAGGCCACATTTGGAAGTTTAATGCTAATGATTATTTTCATCCGTGGGGGGGGGGGGGGTGGCTTGTATTGATAGAGAAATTGAGTATTCATTGCATAACAATGAAAGTTTATGGAGTGCTTCCTGATAATATTGCCTAAGGAGCATAAATAAAGTGAAAAGGGATTTGACGAGCACAGTCCTGGGGACTCTATGGACGAACTTTGGCGTGCACAGAGGATTAAGCGTTACATGAACAAAATGGATCGCTTGATAAATAAGACTTAAACCGGAATCAGAGCAGTTCCTTATGTCCCAATTAAAGTGCAATATCTGTAATAAGATATGATGGTCAATGGTATCAAATGCAGCAATAAGAATCTAATAACACAAGTACAGAGAATAAGTCCTTTGTCTGATGCAATATGAAGTCAGTAGTAAGTTCACAGTTGCTGTCTCGTACTATGATGAACTCGGAAAATCCTGAATGAAAATCCTCAAATAAGTTGTTGTTATGCAAAAAGTCACATAGAGTTTGGCAATGCGTTCTCAAGAATCTTAGAGAGAAATGGAGGTAGATAAGTCTATAGCTAAAACATCTGGTCAAGGTGGGCTTTTCAGAAGAAGTTTAAATTTACAGCTACCACAGTGCTGTGGTACATAGCTGTTAAATAAAAGATAGAGTGGGGTATAGTAGAGAAGTGTTGACTAAGGGTAAAACTTCTTAAGTAGGCCTAGTCGGGTGGGGTATAAGGGCAGAGTGATGGTTTAGATGAAGAAAATAATGAATTAAATTGATTAAAGACAAGTGAAGCAAAGCAGTCCTAAACATATATATGGTTTTTCCAGCTGTTTCTAAGGTTCCATGAGTTTAGAGATATCAGTGCCAGTTACAGGCAGGTCTTGTTGAATTTTGCTTCTAATAGTTATAATTTTACATTGAAAAATCTCATAAAAGTGTTACTACTAAGAGCGAGGAATACTTGGCTCAGTAGAGCTGTGACTTTCCGTTAGCCTGGCTATAGTGCTGAAAGAAACTGCGTGTTCCTATGTTCCTCATTTATGACGAGTAATAACGCTCCTTGGTATTACGGAGGGCCTTCCTAATGTTTTAAGACTATAGTGCCAGATTAAACGAGAATTTTCCAATTTGGTGAACGCCACATTGCTCAAGTTTCGTGATATTCGCTTTAATGTGCGAGTCAGTGTTTTACCATGGAGCTAACCGTCTTGGTTATATCTTCTTTTTTAGAGGGGCAACAGAGTCAGTGTCATTTGCAGCGAGCTGTGCAATATCAACAAAATGATCGATTGGGAGGGACTGGAAAATTGGCATAGGAGTCCCCGTTACTTTGGACTGGGTAATGAATTAAATGCTAAGGAATCACACCTTAAATTTAGCTACAGCACTATCATATATACATCGTGTATAGAAGTTTTTGCTAATTGCGTGTAGCAGCAGTATAAACGTCAAAAGTAATCAAACAGTGGTCAGATAAAAAGGATTCTGTGGAACACTCTAAATGTTCAATGTCATACACCATATACCAGAACAAGATCGAGGGTGTGGTTAAAACGGTTAGTAGGTTTAGATTATGAACACTTTGAGAGAAGCCAATAGAATCTAATAGAGAGATAAACGCAGTACTAATCATTCTCATCGTCCACATGAATATTAAAATCCCCTGCAATAAGAACTTTGTCCGTTTTTAGCACTAAGTTTGACAAAAACT
>NC_045740.1:25824405-25824778 GCF_008692095.1 Etheostoma spectabile | reverse complement strand
GGATAAGAATTCAGAGTATGGGCCAGATGCTCGGTACACTATAACAAATAGAACTGGTTGCGGTGATTTCCAACTTGGGTGTGAAAGACTAAGAACAAGACTTTCAATGAAGGTTATGCATTTCGAGTTGAGTGTATTAGAGCTTATTAGGAAGAACTAGAATCGAAGATGGCTGGCACTCCACCTCCTCGGCCTGGCCTCGAGATGTGAGTAGTGGAGTATTATATGCTGGGGGGGGGGCGTTCGATTTAGCTCCCATATTCTCCATCACCCAGCCAGGTTTCAGTAAGACAAAATAGATCAATATTAGAATCAGATATTAATTCATTTACTAGTACCCTTTTAGAAGAAAGAGATCTGATGTTTAAGAGTC
>NC_045740.1:25821394-25824395 GCF_008692095.1 Etheostoma spectabile | reverse complement strand
TCTCCTATTCTTTTGCACTATTGCACTTGTGAGTTGTGATGGTTGGAAAAGTGTAGAGAAGACTAAGGCTGAATCTCATTTCTCTATCTTACCCCTTCCCCTTATACGCATTCACGTAAGAGTAAGGGCTGTCCCAATACTAATTTTGATCAAGGAGTAGTGCTAGATAACCCTTAGTTTTAAGCCAAGCCTTAAGTCCACTTAAAAGTAAGGGGGTACCCAGAATACAATGCGCCGCCAGCAACAATGGCGACCAGATCAACCAAAGATACCCATAAGTATTTTTGGCTTAAATAATTGATTTAAAGATTACGACAGTCTTGTTTTGTTCTCTACATAGTCCTGTACATATATACTTGCAATCATGTTCTTAATTGAAACGTTTTAAAAAATTGCTAACTTGCTATGCTAATGCCAATCGCTAACGTTAACGGTAACATTACCTTGCTGATTTGCAAAACAGTCCCGCATTTTTCTTACTTGAATGGACTCCATGGATGATTGCAGTTTTAACCATTAGCAGATTATTTTGTTTGATATCAGTGCATAACACTACTTGCTTTGGAGACTTCAATACATGCTTTACATATTCCGTCCTGTATCTCACAGGGACGCCGGAGGAAACCCAACAGCTGATCCGCCTTCGGGCTCAAATTAGCAGAAGTTTCTTGAATCAAAATATGCTGCAAAGCAACTATGGGAGTGAGTCATGCGTTCATGTTGTAGCCATTCACTATTGTATTGGTACTGTATTATTGTAATCATTTGTAATTAATTCCTGTTCATGCACCTGCACATTGTTGTTGGTTATGATACAGAACATCAGACTGTGGTCTGGAATATCAGAATAGCTTTAGTTTTGTTTGTTTGTGGTCTTGTGTGTCTTTTTTGAGTTTTATACATTTGAGTGCTTTTTTATGTGTGACATGTAAGTTATTGTCGTAATGGTTGATAATGGTTCTGTAATATAATATACTATGTAATGTTTTTGCCTGTTATGTTTACATCATTGGGCAATAAAGTCATGTCTTTGTTATCAATGTCCTTCAAAACAGTGATAACTGAAACAGATATACAACACACTATGCAGTGTGTATACAAATAAGAACATCGGCATCTGCACAAACACAACAAAAGTGAACATAAAAAAAATATAAAATATATACATACTGTATATATGACAATGTTGTCAAAACCCACGCAAGTAATATACGCACACTTTCAGACAGCATCTTGGACGTTTGTTTAACCAAGTGGTGTCCCATTTCATAGGAGTACTTTTTCACCCCTAGCCCATACCAAGGGCCAAGGGATAGGGGTAAGACAAGGGAGAAGGGATAAGGGAAGATAAATAGGATTCAGCCCAAAAATGGCTATTCTTAGTTTTACTTGGTTTGCTGATGACTTTGAATGAAGTGTGTTTTACGATGCAATCCACCAGATTCCATGTAAATGTTTATTTACATGGAGTATATGTAAATATTTATATATATATATAGTGTTGCCACAGAAACTCAGTTACTTTACAGATTACTTGATTTTAAAAGTAATAAAGTTAGATTACAAGTTACTTTATTTTACATTCAGCAGCTGCCAACAACACCCCCGCCGCCTCAATATAAAAATGACAACCGGTTTACTGTGAGGCAGCTCGCCATTGACAGTAGTGGGGATCTTGTTCATTATGGCACAAAAGAGAGCAACCCAACTGTGTTTAAAGGCTGCATTTCCTCTACAACATACTGCCCAACCAACTTCTTCAACTTGCCCCCCACTTACTGGTTTGGCACCAAAGTCCAACTTTTGTTGTTGGGGTGGTGGGGGACCTCCTGCTCTTTGCTTTACACTACATGGGACTTGCTCTGTATGTCTGACTGCGGTGCTGCTACTCCGAATGTTTTTTCAAATTTGTTTTTTAGCTATATAGCACTTTGTCACCACCAGCACAGAGTGTACAACGACCATTAATATTGCGATTAGCTGACGCAATAGCGACTTTTAAACACGCATCTCTCTCCTCCCTCCATTGTTTACGTTTGTGTTGTTGCGTGGTACACATGAACTCTACTTATGCTTTAAATGTGATTTGTCACATAGATGACTTCACTCCCTGAGATGCAAGAAGAAAGCAAATATGTATATTTTTACAAAAAAATTACAAAAATACTGCGCAGTGACTTGGATAAGTAACTTTATATATGTATGTAGTGTATACTGTGTATGTATATACAGTGTATACTGTGTATGTGTATATATATATATATATATATATATATATATATATCAGTGGTTTTCTCCTTGGAACTCTGCCATGCAGGCCATTTTTGCCGGTCTTTTCCTGATGGTGGAGGCATGAACGCTGACCTTAACTGAGGCAAGTGAGGCCTGCAGTTCTTTGGACGTTGTTTGTGGGGTCTTTTGTGACCTCTTGGATGAGTCTTCGCTGCGCTCTTGGGGTAATTTTGGCGCCCCACCCGGGGAAGGTTCACAACTGTTCCATGTCTTGCCATTTGTGGATATGGCTCTCACTGTGGTTTGCTGGATTCCCAAAGCTTTGAAATGGTTTATAACCCTTTCCAGACTGATAGATCTCAAATACTGTCTTTCTCAATTGTTCCTGAATTTCTTTGGATCTCGGCATGATGTAGCTTTTAAGTATCTTTTGGACCTTACTGTGTCAAGCAGCTCCTATTTAAGTGATACCTTGATTGTGAAACGGTGTGGCAATAATCAGGCCTGGGTGTGGCATAGAAATGAACTCAGGTGTGGACAACCACAGTTATAGTATGTTTTAACACGGGGGCAATCACTTTTTCACACACAGGGCCAGATGGTTTGGATTTTTTCTCCTTTAATAAAAACACCTTCATTTACAAATTGCATTTTGTGTTTACTTGTGTTGTCCTTGACTATTGTTTAAATTGTTTGATGTTCCGACACACTATGTGACAAACATGCAAAGGAACAGAATGAGGAGGGGGAAACCCTTTTCACACCACTG
>NC_045740.1:25800848-25821049 GCF_008692095.1 Etheostoma spectabile | reverse complement strand
CACCACCGAATGGCTGAAGACAAACAAAATGAAGACTTTGGAGTGGCCTAGCCAAAGTTCTGACCTGAATCTCATTGAGATGTTGTGGTATGACCTTAAAAAGGCCGTTCATGCTCAAAAACCCTCTTCTATGTAACGGAAAGGGAAAAGGCTGCAAAGATGAGTGGGCCAAAATCCTCCAGGACGCTGTAAAAGCCTCATTGCATCGTTATCGCCAAACGCTTGGTTGCAGTGTTGCTGCAAAGGGTGGCCCAACCAGTTATTAGTTTAGGGGCAATCACTTTTTCACACGGGCCATGATGGTTTGGAGTTTTTTTCACCTTTAATAATAACACCTTCATTACTAATTGCATTTTGGTGTTACTTGTGTTGCCTGTGACTATTGTTTAAATTGGTTTGGACTGTCGCGAACACTTAAGGTGAAACAGGGAACAGGAACTGAGGAAGGGGGCAAACACTTTTTCACACCACTGTATATCATAAACAGAATGCGAAAAAGTAGGAGACGTGGCATATACGGTTTAACCAGTTCTTTTAATGATCCGTTTATGTTATTTAGAACATAATTTTGTGTGTGTTTTGCAGCAGGATTAGCCTTGTGATTGGACATTGAATGATGTAAAGGGTACTTTTATAGTACTACTATAATACTCAGTTATGGAACAAGGCAAAAGGGGTCAGGGGCTCATTCATGTGTGCTCAATTTTACATTGATTGTAATGTATAAAGAAAAAGTGGCCAAGACCTTACATATGCCCCCTTTTATTAATGTGAATATTTCTGTAGGTACATCATTTTTCAAGTTTTGTGGTTATGCCATCTTTTAGTGTAAGCTACGCAGTAGTTAATACAGCTTTCCGTGGTTTGATATTCCTCAGATTTTGCACATCAGCTGGGTTAAGACTTAAGACCTTCTCATTGTGATGTGGAGTGGCTTTTATTGCTGTTGTGGTATTCAGTGGCTCTTTTGGAGATGCTGATTCCTTTCATTTTCTCTGCCTCTGTACCTCGAAAGAGCATTAATTGAAGCCTGTACCTCTCTTCTCTTCCTCTCCCCCTGTGTCCTCCTGTGACCCAGTACCTGCAGTAATCATCTTTGGATACAATGTTAAAAAAATAACCAATGTCAGCCCAGTCACTGTTAAATTCAGTTCAGCTTCTGTAGTGGAATGAATAGAAAAAAAAGTTTTGTAAGAATTTTTCATTTTTGTAAGCAATTGATAATACTAACTGTGAGCCCACTCAATTTCTAAATGAGCAAAAGATTTTAATGAAAATATTAAAACGTCTTTAATTTGTCCTGATTCACTAAACACTTCTATGTGTTCTCTCTTAGATGACACACCACAGACATGTATCTACTCAGGCTGGTCTCCCTGGTCAGCCTGTAGCAGCGCTACGTGTGAAAAAGGCCGCAGAATGAGGCAGAGGATGCTGAAGGCCCAGTTGGATCCCAGCGTAACGTGTCCCCACACTCAAGATTTTCAGCCCTGCATGGGACCGGGATGCAGTATGGAGGGTAACAACATACACAGACACACTGTATAGTGGACGTATGACAAATAAGGTTGGAGAGTGTAAGAAACTAAAGTGATCAAAACAACGATTTAGAGAGACAGTAAGCCGGTTGTACTATTTGTTTGTATCGTTTTGAGACACCCTCCCCACAGTTACATATTCCACATGTGACTGACCCACTGGGGGCAGTTGACATGGATATCACTTTAAGACACATTGCTACATGGCCCATGCCAAGGTATGAAAGGCCCAGGTATGTATGGGTTCATTGATTTCCACTGTTAAATGAGAGCTGGTCTCCGGGCCCCTCTCAGGATTTATGGTCTGCTTTTCTTCACTTGTATGAGGAGTCAGAAAGGGGTACTGTACGCCATATTGCAAGGCATGCTCTGTGAACGCGCCGAAGCCCCTACCGAAGCTGACCTGGTAGCAGCCGTGCACCAGGGGTTCTCCTTATAGTGGGGCAGATAAGGGGGGAAATCGTTCACAGTGGATACAGCCCAAATTTGGTGTGGTTATCCCTCTGGCCAATATTTGAAAATAACGTTAGCCACTTAATTTTTCAAAATGGCCGCCATTTTCCAAGATGGCTGCCATTTCCATCATTGGAAAACACATATCTGCCCCAATATTTACTATTGGGACATATTTCAAGGTTTTTACCTTTTGAATCCTTTTTTTTTACTATAAGGATGTTACAACATATCTATTTTGTGTTTGAGAATCTATAGTGGTATGTAGAGTAAATAATGTGAAAAATCCACGAAACGTGACTATTCCAAAAATAATTTATTATTAAGCATGTCAAGTAACAGGAGGTTTTATGTTATTTACTTTTCTGGAGGCACATAACATTATGTGTATTTGTGTCATTTATTTAGTGGGTTATTGTAATGTATGTATGCCAACATTGGTAGTCTTGGCACTTACACTGCTGTACAGTTAAGACCAAAGTTATAGCATTTACATCTTCCACGGCATTCTGCTTTGCATCCACATTTGGTCAGTTGCTGACAGCTTTCTACAATTGGTGATAGCCTGTCCAGAAGATCTGCCATAGACCACCTTTCTTGGTCCATCCCCACCAGAGGACTCAGTACTTCTGACTGGAGTACAGTTGCTTGACTCCAGATGCAGCCTCCTGGTAGGCTGAATGCTTTACACGCGCCGCAATGTTGCTTGATAGGAGGAATGGCTTCATAGGGCCTTTAATTTATTACTTACTTTACTTACAACCTGGCTTCATCATACTCCTCCTACTTCGCTGGATTGTTTTGTACATCATGACCACAAACATTTCTAAAAACTTCAGTCCCGTCATCCATTCTTGGAGGGTAGTGGCTGAGCTGGCTGAAGATTTCAGAAGCTTTGTCCAATATATTTCATGTTTGCCAAGCAGTCTTCTTCCCTTTGTCACCAAAGGCTGAAACTACATCACAGGCAGTGAATGCATGAAAGAAAAGAATACCACTGCTCTTCTCCCTTCCAGTACATGGATAGAGGTCATGATCCATCCAAGATTCATTCCTTGGCCAAAAGCAAGCCACAATTGTTGCAGACCAATGTCCCGAAGCACTGGCAGACCACTGACTGCTATAACAAGAGCGCTGTCACTGGCTTTGACCATAAGGTTTTTGCTGCCATTTTTGGAATGGACAAAGATCCTGGTGTCAGCTTCCTCATGACTGCGGTACATGGACTTACATCATCTAGGTTGATGAAGTGGTTGCTGACAGCTTGATCCTCTTGGTCTCTATAACCACATTTGGTGTTTAAAGTTTCTCGCAATTCTGTCAGCGAGGAAGGGGAACAGCTCAGTTTTTATTCTCATCCTCACTGAGAGGTTACGCCAGTTCTTGGGTACTTTGCCATTGCTGGTCACTTTGCGTCTGGCTTCATGTCCTCTTTTTGACCTAGGTTCTGCCTTCAAACTGGATTGTTGGTAGATGTCAAAGACTATGTCTGTTCTTTTGTACTTCACAGAGTATGCCTCTACAGTGGGGCTCGAAAGTTTGGCACCCCAGGTAAATATTTGTATAAATGTGCATAAGAAGCCAAGAAAGATGGAAAATCTCCAAAAGGTATCAAATTACAGATTAGACATTTGTATAATATGTCACAAAAGTTAGATTTTATTTCATCATTTACACTTTCAAAATAACAGAAACAACAATGGCGTCTGCAAAGTTTGAGCACCCTGCAGAGTTTTAAGCACCATACTTTTTAAACGCGAGACTGACAGCGTCATGGTGGTCTCAATCATCGTCTGGAAAGCCAGGTGTGTCAATCTAGGTTTAAATGCCCAGACTCATCTGACCCCCCCAACAATCAACACCATGGCTTCTTCTATAATTGTCTAAAAACTGAAACTGAAATATGTTGATGCGCTTAAAGCAGGTGAAGGCTAGAAGAAGATAGCAAAGCGTTTTCAGATGCCATATCCTCTGTTGGGAATGTAATTAAGAAATGGCCGTCTCAGGAACAGTGGAAGTTGAAACAGATCTGGAAGACCAAAAATATCAGACAGAACCCCTCGCAGGATGTGAGAAAAGCAATTCCAAACCCACGTTGGACTATGTGATCCATCCAGAAAGACCTGCAGACACTGGAGTTGGTACACCCATTCCACTATAAGAGATACTCGCACAATATGGTCTTCATGGAAGAGTCATCAGAAGAATGTCTTCTACGTCCTCACCACAAAAATCGTGTTGGAAAGAGAAATTAACATATAGACAAGCTCAATGCATAGTGGGACCAAGGTCTGTGGACCGAAAGGTTAAGTCAAACCTTTTGGCCGAATGAGCAAAGGTACGTTTGGAGAAGAAGGGCTCAGAATTTAATGAAAAGAACCTCTGTCCAGTTGTTAAGCATGGTGGGGGGGGAGTTGATTGCACACATTGTGGTCGTTTGCCATCTGTGAAAAAGCTGCAGTTAAGAGAGGATGGCTTCTACAAATGGATAATGATCCTAACACACCTCAAAATCCACGTGTTTACATCAAGAGAGTTAACTGCAGGTTCTGCCATGGCCTTCACAACTGCTGACCTCAACATAATGTAAATCTATGGAAGACCTTAAATTAGCAGTGCGTGACAAACAGTCCAGAAGAGACTCTTGGCTGGCTACAAGAGTTTTCCAAGCTGTGATACTTGCCAAAGGGGGGCGTGAGCTTCCCACCATCACTCAAGCAGCAGGAATGGCTGATTTTCATGTCTAAGAGCTCCTTCAGATCACACTCTCTGCTCTGGCTGAGATACAGTTTGGAGAAGAGCTGGCAATCCTCCTTCCACTTTTTTTCTTCAAAGAATTGACAGAGGCACGTTCCTGATGGAAGAAGTTCATGCAGTTTTTCTTGATTTGCTCATAAAGTTTGGGTTCTTCTTCTTCAAGTCCTCTCCAAATCAATATGAGGATTCACTATTGATATTATGATGTTGAATAGAGTCTCATTGTAATTCTTGACCCACAACATGGGGTAAATATCGCCTCTTGTGATTTACTTGTACGGTTCAGAGATATGATGGAAAATCATTAATCTATGGCGGAATCCAAAATGGCCGCAACAGCTGTCTAGAGCCTTCATTTATGTTGTGTGTGGTATTATTGTAACATTGACCATCAAAACATAGGGTAGACATCATCCTTTAAGCAGTTGAATGTTTTGTTCAGGAGATATCATGCAAAATACATAATTTGGCTATGCGGAAAAAATGGCCGCCGCGGCTCCCATGAAGTTTTTTTGCAATGGCTAACGTACTTTTTTGAAAGAGCACTACCCACTGAGTAATTGTACCAATTTTGGTGCTTGTATCCACAAGTGAACGATTACCCTAAAAAATGGCACTTATCTGCTCCACTATTAGAGCCCCTGGTGGTCTTTCACTATTTCTTGGTCCACAAGTGGGACAGCTGTTTTTAACCCTATACTGAAACTCAGGGGGCTCAAGCAAGTACTATTACAACCTAATATGCAAGATACGGGTGATTGGTTTGCCACCATCTACACTCCCAGATACCAATCTGGAAGGGTCACTGAGGTTTGGCTTTGAGGTCCAGATGTTAAGGTTCTGCTTTTCTGCATTTGACTCGCTCCTGGAACCTCACCCGCTGTATGTATTCAGTCATTGCACTCATGTATACTCACTCAAGTTATTTCAGCTATTGGCCTATTTGTGCTGTCTCAGAAAAGCAGTGCTGCTGTCATGTGGATTTCCTTTTGGAGCACAGTCAAAGATTGGGCCTGTGCCTAAAAAATAAAAGTGAGTCCCAGCCTTATAGAGAATGTGTGTTTACCTTGTAACCTAACATTCTCTATCGTATTGAGTGTACTTACTTCCATATGTAAAGGGTCCGTTTAAACCACCCAGTGTGTCAAACAGAAACCCAGTTTTTCTTTTCTTTGTTCTCCTTCTTTACTTATCCATGATATGCTTTATACAAATATACAAACACACCCTATCACTGCCCGATGCTTTGATGCCAGATGCAGCCTTCAGCATGGCAAACCCTGCAAAGCGCAAAAGTTGTGTGTAAAAGGATAGGACCGCGCAGACGGCCTGCTTTCTGCAAATGAGAGTACAGACATCTACCTGACTGGGCCCAACTGGCACAGGGGTGTGCTCAATGTGTTGGCTACTGCATAATAACATTCACCACTCATTCCTCAAAACAAGGTGCTAGGTGAATAGTGCAGCATTTGTAACTTACAGATATCACCATGAAACCTTACCAGTTGATTACTCAGGTGAAATTAAAAAATATTGCAAGTTTTCTGTAATTGTATGTTTAAATATTTTAATTAGGCTATATCTAATTAAATATGCTCTAATTTGCATACATTTTGAAGCATTTTGTTTATATATTCAATTAAAAGACATTTACAGAATATTCAAGCACTCAAGCTTGACTATTTCATGCCCAGGGTATGGGTTGAGTGTAACTACATCCTTGAATCCTGCACTGTCCACATCTGACAGGATCTCAGTGTAGCACAGCTTATGTTGAGACAGAGTAAATGTAAGACAAGAGAGGGGACGTTTCTTATTACTGCTCGTTACAGAAACAAGCTGTAACATTTTGGACACATCTAAATGTAAGTCAAAAAGACACCTTCCATTTAAAAGCATTTAAAACCCAAGAGCCAAATCCTGAAATCAGCCCACGCAGTCAGCTGATGGTGAAGCTAACTAACCAGGCTTGCATCAGCACTGGTTCATAACAACACAACAGAACAAAACAAATTATGTATCATTCAAAAGACCAATATTTAGAACATTGGAGAAAGCAAACAAAGTAGACTAAATTGTTATTTGACTCAGTATCTGCACACTGCCAGAGATATGAAGAAGAGACGGATCCTGACTAAATATAAGCTGAAAAAAAAGTATGTTAAGAGATTTACACATTGGAAAAATAGCCAGAAAAAAAACTACAGCACTTTAGTCAGTGTGAGCTGTTTTAAAATGTGCTATAAAAATAAATCTTACTTACTTACATTTTGGATAAAAACCCACTGTGACATACATGGATATTATAATCACCAAGTTAGGCAAAATCAAGGATAGAAATTACGAAAATTCACTGATAAAGTTGTTATTGTACTTTGGGGGTGTATACACCAGTGCACAAATCAGTGGGCAGGACAGATCAACCTTAAATGCTTGCACCTCAAAACTAGTGTACTTGTCAACTGGCATTTATAGCGATTTTTGAAGATTGACGCTAAACCCCCTCCCCTACCAGTGGATCTGGGAGAACTAAAAAAGTCACAATCACCAGGGAGAAATTAATGAAAGGGCTTATATCACAAACATGTAGCCAAGTTTCCATGAAAAAAAAAAGTCTAGATCACATGAGAGAAAGAAGTCATTTAAAATGAATGTTTTGTTCGAAAGTGATTGTGTTGTCCGGTGACTTTAAACTTTAAGCACAGAAGTGAAGATACTTACCTCTTCTGTTTTTTTAATCTTCCTGTTCTCCTTAGTAACTACGTGGGTTGGGGGAGCTTGCACAATCACATAAGACTTCTATTATGTGGACGTTCTGACAGTCTTTGTCACTTACTTAGAATTACTCATAGGGGCGACAAATACTACGCACTATAGCTATATTAAATTATTTACTTATTCCCAATACAGCCTGTAATAATTTATGAGGTTTTGACCAATAAACATACTTTGAAGAAAAAAAAAAAATATATATATTTATTGGGGACACTGGAATATGTAGAGACCTTTGTGCAGTGTCAGCCAAACGTATTTGACCAAAACCTTCTTATGTTTATCACTCATTGAAATGAATGGTCAACTCCAGCAGTGGACCTATGTACTAGTTGCAATGAGGAATAACAACAAGGGAACTGCACCTGCATGACACCATTTTTAAATCGCTCTTGACAAATGCAAAACCTCTTCTAATAATAACCTAGCAAACATAAAAGAAAAATTGAGATATAAAATGTCAGGATGCTCTTCTAACAGTATGTGTTGCTACTTTTTTTCTTTTAGAGACCTCAACTTGTATGATGTCGGAGTGGATTAGCTGGTCTGCCTGCAGTGTGTCCTGTGGGATGGGGATGAGGTCTAGAGAGCGATATGTCAAACAGTATCCTGAGGACGGCTTGCTCTGCCAGCTCCAAACTGAGGAGACAGAGAAGTGTGTTGTCAACGATGAATGCTGTGAGTCTTAATGCATTGCTTTGTGCATTTGTGACTGTGTATTTTTTTCATTAAAACATGCAGTTTATCACGTAATAATGTGAAAGGTTTCACGTTGTTACAATAAATTATCACGTTATTTTGTACATCTTTTCATGTAATAACAATATGATAATTTATAGTGTTGTAACATGAAACAATTATGTAGCTTGTTAAGTTATTTACTATGCAGCCAAAAACCTGTAGTATGGTATCAAGGCTTTATCAGCTCTTGGTGATATCTGCCCACTCTGACCTTCCTATGAGAGGATCTGGGTATGTGATTGTGATTGAAAATATCTACTTTGATTAATGATACTGTACCTGTTACTGTCAATGTTTTGAATATAAATGATCTGTCAGCCTTCCAGCTCTTTAAAACTAAAAAACGTGCTGTTTTTGCTGGACTTACAGCGGCCAAAAGAATAAGTTGGATACCACTTCATGACTTGTCTATTCATACTTGGAACCTTTCTTTTCTGGATGTTGTGTAAATGAAGCTCTCCACGGCTCGCATAGGTGAAGCCCTGGGAAAGACCTTGGACACTTGGCTAAGCATTGCTGGATCCTTGAATGGATCCTCATGCTGTAGATTTGTGCTACAGCCCTCACTTCTGTCTGTCTATGTGTGTGTTTGGTCCCTTTTGTCTTGTGCAGGTCTCCCTGTCAATGCCTCTTGTTTGTTTGTTTGTGTGTTTGTCTTTGTGTGTTTCTGTTTCTGTGTGTCTTGTTTGTGAGCTGCATTTTTCTTGCTGTTGCCTTTGTGTTGTGTCCTTCCCGTATTTCCTTTCTTTGTTTTTTTTTTAACCTGTCCTGTCTTGCAACCTGGTATACAGTATGAGGAGCTGAATACCTTGTTGTGCCAAACAAATTTTACTTTAACAAGAGAGTTGTAATATACTCTTTTGTCTGTTATATTATTTATTAATGATTTGTCACTGGGTGGGACGTGGTGACAGAAATTGGGATGGGGCCACAAACACCACACAAACAGACACCATATAGAAGGGGCCATACCTGCAAGAGAAACCGTACATCCGACATTTAAAAAGCATACATCCACACGTTCCCTGGATCCAGCTGAATCTCGTTATATAGGCCATGCCCATTTCCACCTAGACTTTTATGCGTGAAAAATCGTGATTTATCAAAAAACAACTTTTTCAAATTCCTCCAAGATCGTGTGATTGATCTGCACAAAACTGGGCAAATAACATCTCCAGACTGACCTAAATGCTGTTAAAAGAAATTTTATAAAATAACAATTGTGCATATTACGCAAAAACTAACTTGCTAACTATGAAAATAGCAACTTTCCCATATCTTGGCCAAAATAAATGCTGTTGAAGCCGAACTTTTGATTATTTCTTGGTATGACCCTCTGAGGTTACCAAACAAATTTCACAAAAATTGGCTATTAGGGGGCGCTACAAATACAAAACGTTTATATCTCATGAACGGCTCATCCTTTTTTACAAAATTTGATGGGTACCATCAAGGGCAACTCCTGAGGCGCCCCTTACAGTGGGGTACTGATCGGTTGAAGTGGGCATGGCCTATGGGACCCACGTTTGGATTAACCAATTACTTGAAGTGAATTACTTAAAATGAACAGGTTACACATGTGGACCACTATGTGGCGCTTTAATGACGTTAAACGTGTTTTTGCCTATAACCATAACATTGCCTATACACATCACACATAAAAAATCTTTACATCCACGTGTTCATTGAGTCAAGCTTAGTGTCCCGATACAGGCCAAACCCATTTCTGCTCAAAGCTTCTCTAAGCCCAAAACCAACTTTTTCAAACACTTCCTAGGACGTGTGACAGATCTGCACGAAACCTAGTATGTAGCATCTCCAGATGGCCTCGACAAAAAGTTATTCACAAAGGTTTTCTGCGTTAAAGTAAACGCATTACCACCAAGTAAATTGTCTGTAGCAAGCTACCAAACTCATATCATATCATATCTCAGCCAAATTAAATGTTATCAGCAAAAGACTTGAAAGCAGTGTTTCACATCTCTCCACAATGCTCTTTATTTTGTTTATTGTTTTTTTCTTAAAATTTGGCGAAGATTGGCTATTAGGGGGCACTATAATCAACATTGAATTGTTTTTTCAAACATCTCTATGCATTTAAATGGGAAATTTGCAATTGTAATATCTCTGCCACAGTATATGCTCACAAACCCTGTAATGATTGTTTGGCATGCCGCTCGAATGCTCTGTACAAAATTTGGTAAAGATAAGCCAATTTCTAATAGCCCAGTGTTTCCTAAAAAGAAATGATGTTCATAGAGTGACTATGGACAAGAGGGTTGATGTTTTACAAGCTTTTATAGAAAAGAAAATCAGACTGACCAGAAATTGTCAAAAATCCTATAGGGCTCTGGGATATTTGCAACGGTATTGTACTACCGACATGCGGCTCAAACTTCTCGATATTTCCTGACGTTTGCCTCCCCACGTTATGCATTGGGTTTTGCTTGCTTCCTGGTTCGTCTATGTCGCTGAGGCTTGTACCCCAGTCATAACTGCTTGCAGTTCTAGTTGTAATTGAAAGAGTAATTGGTGTATGGAATGTGCTACTGGAAAAAGTAAAAAATGTTATAGTATTGAATTACCAGTCAACACTGTTCTCCATATTGGCCATTTTTTGTTCGTCTCTATTACTCTTTTGTCTCTATTACTGGTCTTCTTTTCTTCCACCTTCATTCACTGACAAATTTCACGGACCACTTCTCTACCCAAAAAAAACTTCAGTATCAAATGCATGCCCCCATTCACTTGCATTATACAGGCATTCGGGACAGGCTTGCCCAGGGGGAGTCACTAATTCACCCAGATAGCAACAGAAGAAAAAACTGTGATTTCACCATCCCATAATAGTAAACCACAAACAAACAATATTCTAGACATATTTACTATTTTTTATTGAAAACAAACAAATACATTCATAAATAAATAATTTATTAGTAATGCAAAAATTCTAAGTCCTTAGAGTTTTTCTAAGTCCTTCCCCGGAAGGCATTAAATGACTTATTGTGACAAAAGTAACCTTGTGACTCAGTGCACATGTCCTCAATTTAAATATGGGAGGAAAATAACAATGTATCAATTTTCAAAGATTAGGATTAGGAAACTAAGGAATTGTAGAGGGTAAAGTTTTAAAATCCTTTAAAATTTTAAGTTTGTAAAATGGTCATGCTATTTTGATTTATTGATTCTTGTACAGGTTACAATTTTCTGGTTTATTTTGTGTACAGGTGATGATTTTAGAACGTGAACCTTTCACGAACTGCCATTACATTGGGCTGCTCTGGGGGACGCAACAACGGGGAATTGAAACGCCACACGCTGGCCACATTAACGGGATGGTTGTGGTTAGGAAAAAAAGAGTGTGGAAAGGAACCATCACACGCAGGACACGCCAACAACAACGAGACGGTTGTGGTTAGGAACAGAATAATACAAAAAGGAACTGCACGCAGGTCGCAATCCCCGGTCTCCGGGGTGAAAGTCCTGTGTTGGTTTTCTACTGATCTTAAGTGGTGCAAAGTTCTAAATGCACATGAATGTTACTTTGAATATGTGTTGAATATGTGTTTGAGTAGTTGTTGAGATTTGAAGAGAGCTAGATAAATGCAGCCTATTAACTTAGCAAATACTTGCATTTATTGATATTGTGTTTTTGGTATTTTGCCCTTCTCTACAGCATCAAGCACCTGTGTGGTGACTGAGTGGGCAGAGTGGGACCCTTGCAGCGTCACCTGCGGCTTGGGTATGAGAAGACGTGAACGCATGGTTAAGATGCCTCCTACAGACGGGTCAATATGTAAGACAGAGGTGGCCGAAGTGGAGAAATGTATGATGCCAGAATGCCGTAAGTAATATTTATCCTTTCATGTTTTTTTAACACTTTATTTTAGAGAACGTTATCTAATAATTCAGTGACATGTCATCCTAAATTATACAAGTAAACAGAAAGATAAGTAAAACCAGGCAGAGAACGTAAACAAAAAACACAACTAGCAGCAAAATATGAAACAGACAGATCACACAAAAAAGGACCAAAGAAAGCAAACAAAAATCCCTGTCCTTCAGCAACTCCATTGGCTTCCAATTCAATTTAGAATACAATTTAAAATCCTTCTCCATACTTTCAAAGCCATCCATAACCTTGCTCCTCCATATCTATCAGAACTCCTACACATTGCCGCCCCCTCTCGCTCCCTCAGATCCTCCTCCTCTATCCACCTCATTTTACCCCCCTCTCGACTTGTCACCATGGGGACCAGAGCCTTCTGCCGCTCTGCTCCCCAGCTCTGGAACTCACTCCCACCTGACCTCCGCAATATCAACTCTCTCCCCCTGTTCAAAACTAGACTCAAAACCCATATTATTATTATTATTAAAATAAAACAACCACATGCACCTAGTCTGTTTAAGCAAATAGAACAGACCACCAATAACTGCAGAGTTTATAGTACGAGGCCGGGTAAAATATTCACAGTTTGTTAATGGGTCCCAGGTTTTGTAAAATCTCCTTGTACAGCCGTTGAGATTGCATCTGATTTTTTTCTAGCTTGACGTTCATCGTCAAATCTTTAATTCATTAGTAGCTGTTTAGTGTGTAGCTAATAGAGGGCAAAACGTAAATGAGCAGGAAGATTGGAATCCTCTGAGAATGCATAATATTATGGCCATAAGACTGGCAGATAGTGTCAAAAAAGATGACCAGAAAGGGTAAAGTTTTGGGCAAAACCACAACATATGATAAATGGTCACTGGGGTCTGTTTGCACCTGTCACATATAGGGCTTAGGTGTGGGAATAGTCTGGTAAGTTTAGTTTTAAAAATTGTAGCCAGTGCAAGACTGTATTAACTGTATTAACAAAAACTGTATTAAGGCATGTGTTGAGTATATAGAAGTTGAATGAATGCAAGAAAGAGCCATGTCCCATTCGTCATCTGAGAGCGGCCCACCTAGATCAATTTCCCATTGTTTCCGAATGAGATATAGAAGGATTATTTATAATCTTTATTATTTATATATTATTTATATTATTTATTTAAAGTATTGACCCCTTAACAAAGAATCCAGGCAAGGTAGTGTGGCGATAGTTGGAAAATTAGCTAACTTTTTTGCATGCAAAGTCCTAATTTGTTAGTAACGGAAAAAGTAAATATTTGAATTTTCTTGAATTCAATATAGCCCCCAATGCTATGTATACCTGTGTCATATCAAATTTGAAAGCCTTTGTCTAATGATGGGGATTATTTATTATGGGTGAGTGTATAGAAATGTTCTGAATACCTAAGTGTTTTTTTGCTGTTTAACAATGCGTTGTGATTGGCTTACAATTGTATTTCCATTAATATTATTGATTAGTGATGGCAGGCTGCAACACTTTGGTTTGGAGTGAAAAGGGGATAATCACTCTCCTCCCCATAACCAAACATCTGACTGAATCACATCAACAAGCCCTAAAGCATCATTGGCCATAACAAGAGAAAACCATGACGGGAAAAACAACTTGAAAACACGCAAGCTTATGTAAAAATAGAAATGCGCCTGCAGCTCTGTAGAGAGTTATTAATCGATTATTTTAATCCATAGAGGCCTATCAACAACATATAACGAAATAATATAGTTGTTATATATATATATATATATATATATATATATATATATATATATATATATATATATAACAACATAATACAATGCAGGCAGACCGCCTTCACACACCTTACTGTTATCCTCTGGCGGTCCCACACAATTAAACTCGCTAAAGCAGAAGAAGTGGCTGGATACTAGCACTGTTTGAGTTGCGGGCTCATCCACGGAAGACAGATCTACAGGGCTATCATTCACCCAGTCCATCCAGTCAGAGGCAGAGGCACTAACACCAGCGCTGGTCGCACTAGCTGCGTTAGCGTCCAGAGAAAAAGATGTGCTAGGTGTTGTGGATCTGAGCTCTCCATATCCTGGTTCCAGATGACTCTGAGACTGTTTGTGCACGTTCAAGGTACGTAAACAACAACTGTTGCAACAGTTTCCTACATTGGAAATCATTTTTACACTTTCAGATCACTTGGAGCTAGCTTAGCATACCAACAGGCTGCATCTCATCCCGAACCTCACGGTCAGCTGAACTTGGGTAGAAACATCAAAAAAGAAATATTAATTGTTTTTGAAAAATAAACATTTAGACTATTTTAGCACAAATTATGAGATTATTAGCCGATTTTTAATAATTCTTGACAAAAAAAATTTTAAGACAAGTTTTGGGTGGGCCTGTCGAAAAGTGTGTGTTCCTAGGCCCATCAGGCCCACCCATAACGACGTGCCTGTATTGTAGGCAAGCTGAATCGGAACCAATGGGTTGAAGTAGGTTAGAACGATGAAGTCAATGCATCTTTTGCCCTCTGAAAACCCTTGAGACAGCTGGCCGTCCACTTCCACGAGTTCTCCTCCTTGCCAACAAGTCATGTAATGGTTTTAGAAGTCATGTCAGGTTTGGAAGGAAACGTCCATAATAGTTCAACAGTCACTCCCTGCAACCTCAGGATTTGATCCAGGATGGAACAGTAATACTGATAGCTGATGTGATACCTAAAGACAGTCAGCAGTATCTGAAAAGTCCTTTATGTGTAATAATAGTCAGCATTTCACACGCATTTGTAGTAAGCCTGATGGAGGTCGAGTTTGCTTAATTTTTGTCCCCCACTTAGTCCAGCAAAAAAAGTCATCAAGAAGTTTTAGTATTTCACATGCAGCTTCACTGTAAATTCTTTTATGCTGCCTACCTCAATTCGGTAGGCATGCTGCCTACCCATTATGCTAACGGTTTTATTTAACGTAAGAAGCTCAGTTTTAAACAAATAATAAAATGGCTTTTAATTAATTTTGTTACAAAAGTTCAGCTCATTCTCAAAACCCTCTCATCACATGCAATCAAGTAAAAATCACTGACACTTGATGTTTTAGGTTTACTGACAAATCTTTACTGACAACTTCTCCTAGACATGCTAACGTTGAATTCCTGCATTTTCTCCAAGCACATTATTTCTGCATCTTTAGTGAGACACTAATTGTGTTTTAAGAAGTCACCATCTGAGAAAGGTTTCTCATGTCGGGCAATCAGTTGAGCTACCTTGTAACTGGGTTTTGTGGCACTTACTTGTGTTTTGTTAGCAGGGCATGAAATTAAATAAAAAAATTAACACCCGCCGAATTTGTCAATTGGCGGGTAACACCTACCTGCCACGTTGGCTGGTAGCCAATGAGAATTGAGTGATTCAGACGCTTAACTATCAGTAAACAGGGTACGCAGCTGCTTACTGACCTGGACCAATAAGGGGCCCGCATCACTGGAAGACATTGATTGACAGCCGGGACTGACAGTTACTTGCGACAAACCCAGCAGTCCCCCGTGCAGCCATACCAAGCGGGAGTGAGAACAGGTCAATTTCATTTCCTTGTTTCTGATGTGAAGATGAGATGCGTGTGACTCGAAAATCTTACCAACAAAATGCACAGCAAAAGACGTCCTGCCAACCTGTATACATTTTAACATCAATGTACGCTGTAACGTTTGTTCACTATGAAGTCGCTGAAAGTTGCTGTTCTGTCCTGTCCTGTTCCTGTCGGCTCGCTGCTGCGGGCGGGAGATGCTGCTCAGCTCCTCCCTCGACTGATGCTTACACACACAATCACACACGGTGGATACGGGAAAAACGCAGATGAGATGTAAAGAATGACCTAAAGTGACTACATTATAGAAGGTGCAAAGATACGTTAAAGTACATTAAGTACTTTATCAAACTGTATGATTGTGTGTCACAGCCCAGCCCCCCCACTACAGCATGTAATGATGGCGCAATGTCCACGACTAGGCTCATAGAGACACATCAATTCCTGTTTTTCATCTTTATGAGGCAAAAAAAGTGGCTGGTAAAAAGTGACAGTGGCCACTGTGGCAGGTGGTCAAAAAGTTAACTTCATGCCCTGTTTGTTAGCACAAAAAACAATAATGTTGTTGAGTTTGCAAGCTAGCTGCCATTCGCTTAACTTTTTGTTCTTGCTCGGCACCAATGTAGGACGTGTAAGTCTGCACTAACTTGCTATCTTGCGTTTCTTTGGTTCTGCCGTTGTTGGTAAACTGTTGCTAACTTTTTCTTTGATTGCTCTTTTTTTGTGGAGAAGCCTAGTGTGTAAACTAAGAATCGCAATACAGTCAAGCGCAAGTCATTATATTTTTAGACTTTGCCGTGGGCCAATAAAATATAAAATATAGTTTTTTTGATAGCCAGATGACTAACCACAGTCTGCATTACCAACAGTCACTTGAGCTAAACAGCACAAATCACCTGCAAAACTCATTCCAAGCAACACAACTCTTAACGTATGTCTCAAAACAGGCTCAGTGCAGCCAAACACTATGAGTGGGTTCTGAGTGACAGTGTGCGTTATCTAGATAAGGACTTCATCTAGATACTCAGTCTGTCACTCAAAACCCACTGAGGGCCAGATGTACATACGCTTTTGCGCCCACTTCAGGCGTATTTGTCTTGCAACGTGCGCGTAAAAGCATGGCGAGGTATGTACAAATAGGCAGCACTCAGGTAAAAGCGCAGACTGCCTGTTGCGGGAACTGAAAAGGGCAACTATGCATTCATAGGCGGGTCAAGGGGAAAGTGGGAGTTTCCCATAAAGAGATGGGAGGGGAAGCGTAAAGTGCACCTAATTATGTATTCCGCAGTATGTACAAAACCGCCCCTGAAAGCGCGCCTCTATTGTGAGGTGAAAATATACAATATACAATACTCTGTTCCCACAATCTCACAATGGATTCAGGGTGTGATGAAACACCCCCCTTTAGAAGCTATTAGCTTCTAGTTCAGAGACATGCCTTTTTGTTTTTTTGACATCTGGGACCCTTTCTTGGACTATATGGGGGAAGATGGTGCACAGACCCTTCGGAGTGTTCTAGCATGGTCTGAGATCTTGAAGTACATTTTCATATAACACACATAGCCTATTGGCCTGTGTCACACTTCCTGCTTCCGGTACGCGGAGTAGGGAATCAGAACTTCCAAACGTCAACAGTCACTTTCTACTTAAGGATTTAGATTATCAGCCACTTGAGTTCATTCAGTTCTCTGTAATGAATAAGCAAAATGATGAGAGAGATACTGTACATGAATTTGAATCTAGTTCAAGCTTAATTACGTAAAGCACAGAGGGTTTGATCTGATAATTCACACCTACTGAGTATGCGTGTGTATACTTGTGCTTGTGTGTGTCTGCAGATACCGTTCTCTGCATGCTGTCTCCCTGGTCTGACTGGAGTGAGTGTAGTGTGACGTGTGGGCAGGGTTTGCAAACACGTCAGAGGATGCTAAAGTCTGATCCTGCAGGGTGCACTGAGGAGCTGGAGCAGACGGAGAAGTGCATGCTGCCAGAGTGCTGTAAGTACCTGATGTACAAAATCTTTCTACAAACTTGATTACTTTTCCTTTACTGTTCTGTTATTGTTCTGTTATTGTTATGTCTGACGTTGCCTTTTAAATCCTCCTTCTGTTCTTCCTTCCAGCCATTGACTGCATGGTTTCGGAGTGGTCCGAGTGGTCGCAGTGCAACAAGTCCTGTGGTAAAGGACACACCATTCGAACCCGTATGGTTAAACTGGAGCCACAGTTTGGGGGCAGTGTTTGTCCCGAGACCATCCAGAGGAAGAAATGCAAGGTCAGGAAGTGCAGAACAAAAATGACGGAGGAGAGAGGAGGTGCAGGTGAAGGAGGAGGAAAGAGAAGTAGACGGGGTAAACAGGGAAGAGATGCAGCGGCAGAGGAGCAGCCAGGTTAGTGGGAATAAATTGTTATATTATTATATTATTAAAGCTTCATTAGACCGAAGTTAAGATGCTACTTTTTATTGTGTGTTCCATCAGGTTGCAGGATGCAGCCATGGGCCAGCTGGACGGACTGTACCAAAATATGCGGAGGTGGGATCCAGGAACGTTTCATGATGGTGAAGAAAAGAGCTAAAGGCACACTGATGGGCAGCTGTAAAGAGCGGAAAGAGATCCGTGCCTGTAACATTCATCCCTGCTAGGGGGTACTACTGAGTTATATTGGAGGGGAGGGAAGCAGCAGGTAAAATATGAGTTGTGAAAATATGGGTTTATTTGATAAGATAATAATGGGGAAAGTTTTGTGGACAGGGAGGTAAGGTTAGGGAAGGGTGAGATGATGGGCTAGTCTGACCCTTTGGAAGCAAGATATGGGTTTTGGTAAGTAGAGGGGGAGGGAGGAGAAAATAGGAAAAAGGAGAAGATGGTAATGTACTGTTTAGTGAAGTCCTTGTAACCATTTAGTTAACAGGGATTTACTTTTGACCACAATGGGAAGTATGAAAGTATTGTCTGTGTCCTGCAAAAAAACAAGAAACAACTACAGTAGCCTGCAATAGTAGTTTCTTTGCACATAGTGTATATTCAGTAGATTTGTTCTCTGGCGTATGAAATAGAGTTGGAATTCAGATCCCGGTATTCCTTCTTCCGAAATCTGTTTTTATTTTTGGAACGTGTCTGCTTCGTAATGCATTTACTGACACAAAGAGGCCTTTTCCAACCATCATTATTGTTACCATTAACCATTACTGTTGTAGCTATAGTTCACTCTTGAAATTACATTATTGCACTTATACAACTGGATCAACTTTCTTCCGTATTCTTTTCATCCTAAAGTGGCAAGCTGCTGCTGTTTAGAATAAGTGTAAAAATGCAGAGTAATCAAGTAAGTAGTCAACTAATCAGAGTCAATGAAAAGGCAGACGGCTCAGCTTAAGATGTGTAGGCTGGCGTCTCCCAGAGGTAAAGTGGTGTGTTTCCGCATATATATAAAACCATCACTGTGCAGAAGGATCTATCATATACCTACAGTACCTAAAGATATGTACAACATGTAGATGGAGCCTGCATGTTACAATCTCTTATGCCATCTGTTGTGTGTCTGTCACACAAGAGACTTTTGTTCCTTAACTTACGTAACATTTAAGTACCCCCTTAAAAAAGTACCAAGCCTGGGGTGAAGCTAAGGACAAACAGAAGTCCCATCCCCTGTTAGAACACAATTCATTTTTAAATCATGGACAAACTTCCAACCCTAGTATGGCATTTTTAAAGTTTTCAATTGACAAAAAAGCAACAAGAGCAAAAGTGATAAACAGACTAAAATGAAAGATTTCTTTTCTATTTTTTGCAAGACATAGATGCTCATACATGAATTGTTTTAAAGACTTATGGATGTACTGTATAACTACTAACCAACCCTTAAACCTTTATAAATGAAACTACTATCTAAGTACTCAAAAATACTTTCCCTAATAAACAGATTCATTAAAATGGTGATGTTTAATACTGTTAACATGAGTCTTTTTAAACTGTACTGCTGTTTATCTGTTGTTTCAGCTGATGTAGCATTACACCTCTTATTTTAGCATGTGCATGGATTATCTTGGACGTTATGCTTTCTCTGTCGTAGATGTTGACTTAAAACGGATTGCTGTACTCTGTCTTTGTTGCTTCTTAAAAACACAAACAACCGAAGCCAAGTCTCACATCTTACACGTGCATAATTTGTTTTTTTGTCGTTAGTGAAAAACAATGTTGACCTTGTAGTTGAAAAAGGAGCCTCATATAAGAATTACATGACTGACAGGTCATGTAATCTAATTTACTAAAAGAACATCATGCTGTATTGAAGAATACGTGAAAGTAGTGATTGACCCCATAAACTCATTATGAAAATGTGTTGTTGAGTTACTAAATCAAGTGAGAAGTGGGGTCATTTTCCAAGAGACCTACATAGAAACAGACTACTTTTTGCAACCAGTTGAAAATAAGATTGAATGCAGGGGTAACACTTTGTCATTAATAGATGGTAAATTGATAGTTAATTAATCTTTAG
>NC_045740.1:25795002-25800838 GCF_008692095.1 Etheostoma spectabile | reverse complement strand
ATTTAACTGTTAGCAAACCGTCATTTTACTGTTAACAAGCAATTGAATTATAATTAGTAAAATATAAGTAGTGCTTTAACTTAACAGTTTATTGTTACACACTGTATATCCCTCATTTATTATATTAAGTATCGGGTAATGATTAAAAAATGTTTGTGAACCTTTAAGAAACCATTTTTAAAACATCTATAAACATTTTATAGACAGATGGACAGGATATTCCTAACACTTTGTTAAGGGCTATTATTTGGTTTGTAAACAGTGTCCGAATGCCGGTTCTTAAACTAGTAACCCTTAACAAAGTGTTTGGTACAGTATTTTTGGTCCATCTATCTATGTAATGTCTTGGCCACTGTATAACTTGACTATTTTCTAAGAAACCTTAACAATAAAAAATGTAAATGTAAAAACATGACTTAATTTTACTGTTTTTGATCAACCCTAATGTTCTCTTTGGGTTATATCCTTTAACAGCTACAAAAACATACTTAATTTATCATCTTCAAGGGATAGTTTACAAAATTTAAAATACTTATTTGTCATAATTGTGATATTTATCAATTGATTGTTTTGGTTGCTCAGTGATGGAGATATTTGCCATAGAGATGTTGGCCTTCTCTCAAATACTGTATGTTGATTGTGGGGCTCAAAGTGCACCGCAATATAGAGTGAGGTCAGGAGAAAAAAAGGGGATAACATTTGTTTTGCAATGATCATTTTTACGCAAGAAGCATTGGGGCCTGTGGCACTCCGAACAATAAGGAAGTAAAGCAGAAAACAGAGGGCTCATGAATTTAAAACAGGTCAAATTATTTGAAAGTTGATCATTTTGTAAAACAATGAGTTTTGACAATGAGCCCTAAAAGCAAGGCCGCCCAAAGTTTAGCCCACGTTCTCTTTGTTGTGGCCCGCCATGAATTTGACATGCTCATGCTATTCTCCTCTTATTTTAAAAGTAATAATTACGAAATGTTTATTTTGTGCACTTAAAAAGTACATAATCTGAACTTTCCCTTTAAATTACATACGCAAGTTTGGTCTATGGAGAATGGCAAAATTTACGGTATTCTTCAACATCAACATTTTTTATTTTTCCCGTGGCCTTCCATCCAGATACATTTTGGCCCTTCATATGAAAGAATTTGGTTCAGCTTTCTCAAAACTTGTAGCGTACTTACAATTTCAGTCCGCTAGATGGAGGTAAAAGAATCAACAATCAAATAACCCATGAGGAAATCATAGTCAGGCTGTTACTAGGAGCAGCATAAATAGAGGAACTGATTAAAACTCAAATATTGTATCCTAGTAGTTTTAATTTATGTTATACTGTTTATTGATCCCTAGTGGGGGAAATTACAATCACTACACACAGGCCTGAAATACACACTTACGCTGAGGACCTATTTATGTACAAATGGAGAGATGTCAGAGTGAGTGGGCTCCCAGCGGACCAGCACCCTGAGCGGTTGGGGGGGGGTACAGTGCCTTGCTCAAGAGCACCTGGCAGTGCCCAAGAGGTGAAGTGGCATCTCTCCAGCTACTTATCCACAGGCCGTACTTTGGTCCGTACGTGGACTTGAACCAGCAACCCTCTGGTTCCCAATCCAACTCCCTACGGACTGAGATACTGCCACCCCAAAATGTCTTTCAAGCCAGAATCAAACCAGTGACCTAAGATTTCAGTTATTTTGCCACTACAGTCCTCCGCTTTACCAACTGAGCTATCAAAGGGACTATCTAACCTACTATATAATCAAGGTAAACATTTTTTATTCTTTTTTTTTACATTTGATTTACATTCTTCAGTTTTGTTCAATTTTCAAAGTTTTCAGACATGAAAATTAAAACACATTTGACAACAGTAAGGATAGAAATGCATTACAAGAAGATGTATTATGCATAATACCATATATGTTTAAAGGTGCAATCAGCCATGAATTTGAACTTCATTAAAATAAATTAAAAATATTTGTAAATGACAAATAAAGAATGGCCAAACTTTTCCTCCTCAGTATATGAGCGTCAGGAGACGTGGTGCGTGTTCTCTCAGCAAGTGTGGCTGTTATGACTGTTCTGGGGGTTCCGTTGATACGGGCCTCATCCTCGTTTCTCTGCAGTGTCTTGGCCGGCGCAGTTTTCTCAGCAGCCTGAAGCCCCGGCGGGGCCTTCTATTTTCTGGGCCCAGCTGTCTCGGCTCCGTTCCTAGGTGGGCGTACATCCCTGCTTCTTGACAGTTACATTTATAATGTGAACATCAGAACAATAAATATTCATGTTCAACTTCATGAACTATTCCTGGTAACATTAGTTTAAATGTACTTTAGTGGTTCCTAGAGTCTCTAAAAGTAGAATGGGAGCCAGAGCGTTCAGCTATCAGGCTCCTCTCCTGTGGAACCAGGTTCCAGTTTGGGTTCAGGAGGCAGGCACCGTCTCCACATTTAAGAGAAGGATTAAAACGTTCCTCTTTGATGAAGCTTATAGTTAGGGCTGGCTCAGGAGAGTCCTGAACCATCCCTTAGTTACGCCGCTATAGGCCTAGACTGCTGGGGGACTTCCCATGATCCACTGAGCACCTCTCTTCTCCTCCTATTCTCCATCTGGATGCAACCTCATTCCATTAATGCATGTTACTAACTCAACTTTTTCCCTTTCCCGGAGCTTGTGTTCTCTCACCCCCAGAGTCTTGCCCTCTCCTCTCTCCTCCTATTGCTTCCTGCAGGTGTTTCTGGCTCTGGATCTGTGGTTGGAGTCACCTGCGACCTCCATGTTCCTGCTCAACACCCTCTGCTAAATTCTACAGGTCTCTCTTTGTCTATCTTACTCTTATTCTCTCTCTCTCTCTTGAATTGAAGTAAGAGGTGGGTAAATTTCACTTCACTTCAACAAATACTACAATCAACCATACAACCACAGTTATAAATGGGACAATATGCACACACAACTACACACAAACATATACCATCATTGAAAACTACAGTTGCCGCAAACAACTGATCTTCAAGCAGCTGTATTTTTAATGCAAGACGCCTCTTCTTACTGCAATGCCGAACCCTTTCCTGCTTCAGGACAGATAACAGCCACCTGTTTTTTTTGTCACATGCTTCTCTGAGCCGACACTCTTTGGACAAAACATCCATCACATCACAGTATATATATATATATATATATATATATATAGTTTTTATATATATATGTAGTTTCAGTTTTTATTTGTAAACAACGGCTCAGCATTCTGTAAGCTGGAGGCTACAGACGGTTGAAAAATGAAGGTAAGCTACCAAAGTGGTTCTAAAAAAAGGAAGAAGCGGGAAGAAAGCAGAACGTTTTTAGCAAAACTTCCAAAGGTAACCACCTTTTTCACGACGGCTACTGACAACACTAACATTAACGTCACTAAAGAGCAGCAAGAAGCCGGTGCTAGCAATGCTAACACTGAGGAGCTACCCATGAATACTTTATGAAGAGTAGTGTCAGCCCAAACATCCTTACAGGATCCTTCGAATGGAGATGGTTACGGAACTGCTGCTTTCACTGTCCACGATGATAACTATGGCAATGATGAAGATGGTGACACACATAATACTCAGTAACTAGACCCCGAGAGTAGCAGTCACCCTAATCAATGTGTAATGATTGAAGGTGATCCAGCACTCTGGCCAAAACAGCTGTCAGACAGAGAGCACTTCTTTCTCAGATAAATAAGGACTGAAAAGGGGGAGAACAAGGGTTGTGGACGGCCCCATGCCTGTGTTTGCCTTAGGCCTCAAAATGACTAAATCCGCCACTGTATATATGTATACTGTGATGTGACGAATGTAACGTGATGTGACGAATGTAAAACCGGTGCTAGTGTGCCCTCTGCTGGCATCAAGTCATTTGACACTTGACTAGTTACCCTTTAGTAACACATGTACATATAATATGTCTTGTTTTGCTGTTGTTTTGCTGTTTATGGTGTATAGTATTTGTTTTGCTGTTGTATAGTATTTGTTTTGCTGTATAGTATTTGTTTTGCTGTATAGTATTTGTTTTGCTGCTTTAATATGTATAGTATTTGTTTTGCTGTTTTTAATATAGGAATTCCGTGTGCGGCGTCCTTGAGTGCCAAGAAATGTGCCTATAAATAAAATGTATTATTAATAATATTATTAATATTATTATTATTATATATAACTTGATTTATATATATATAACTTTAGTTACCCTTTAGTGACCCCATGTAAACCATAGTTTCTTGGTATATTGGCAAGACCAAAATAAATGTACCAGTGTTTCATTTAGTTCTCCACAAAAAGTACAGCTGACATTAATGTCTTTTTTTTAATTTTCTGTAGATAATGGTTTGTTGTGGAGCATTTTGAAGGATATCTTCTTAACTTTATTGGTTAAGAAAAACGTGTGCGGCAATAGCCAGAACTTTTCCCAACAAATCTCTTCAACATTTGAAGACCAGTGCGATAAAGCAGTAGGTGCAATCCTAACGTGTTGAAAGAGTTGATGATTTGCCTTATTCTTGCTTTTGGCCTGTAGTGAAAGACAAATATTCCCAACAGTTGTTTCTTTCACATTTAACAGTATAGGGTGAACATTGAACTCTATTATAACCTTTAAAGAGTGCAATAACAGCTGAAGGTATTGCATCAAAAACAATAGAAAACTCCTTCGGAGAGACAGGAATGTCATAGCAAAGAATAAACTCAACATAGTTAAAAAGCTAACCACGCTGGTTGAGTAATTGAGACACAAGCATTATGATGTTGTCAACCCACTGCTGAAAGAAAATGGATTTGTTTTTTATACAAAATATATCTGTTGTTACAAATATAAAACCTGTGAGGACTGAAATTATGCTTGTAACTCAAGGACCAAGCCAGCAGCATTTGTTTATGAAATGAAGAAAGTTTAAGAGGAACTTTGTCAAAAAGTTGCATACCAACAAAAATTGGAGACCACCAACTGAGGAGAAGACAATGGGGAATAAAATTCCACAAGGAAGTTGGACAATTTAAGTAACGTTTGATCCAATTAATTTTGAAGGTGTTATTTAAGGTAGGAAAGTCTAGAAAACTGAGGCCCCCTTTACTGTATTCATTCATTAAAACAGACTTTCTCAGATAGTGAGTGCGGTTTTTCCACAAAAAATCATATTACACTTTGTCTATAGTTACACATTTGTTGATCTACATATAAAGACAGTGCAGCGTATGTTAATCTTGATATACCTTCAGCCTTCGAGAGTAGAATCCTGCCTGTTAATGATGAATCACGTAAAAGCAAAAAGATTGAATTTATTTTTAATTTTTACAACAATTGTAATGAAATTATTCTTGCATCGGAGTTCATTTTTATCAATGACAAGTCCCAAGTAATTAACACTGTTGTTCACAGGGATGTTAGCAATTAAGTCAACATCACAATCTTTAAATGCTAGTAATTCACATTTTTTAAGATTTAGAAGAAGCTTTGCTGAAGACTTCTATTATAGTAATTGCTAGAGCAGGGGTTCCCAAAACTTTCAGCCCGCGACCCCCAAAGTAACGGTGCAAGTGACTCGCGACCCCCCCCACTATAAACATTGCACGCAACCGCGCACGCACTATAGGCGTATCCAAACATGAGCATATTGACAACACAAAATAACACAACAGCCATGACATTATTCTACAGTTATTCACTCATTACTTTAATTTGAACTTAATCTCACCTAATGAGATGGATGTGCAACATGTTTGGAGCACAGCAGGTCCAGTCTTGGTTTGATGTCGGAGACCGCTACTCGGAGATCATCCTCCACATTCAATCGCGATCTGTATTTATTTTTAAGGTACATCAGTGC
>NC_045740.1:25794763-25794992 GCF_008692095.1 Etheostoma spectabile | reverse complement strand
TTTTCGCACAAGTAGGTAGTGCCAAACGGCATCAGCACATCCAAAGCCGCCCTTGATAGCTGTGGGTATTCCCTCTCAACTGAAATCCAAAACTCAGCCAGCATCTTGGAATTAAACGCTGTTTTCAAGGTTCGGTCGCTTGACAGTTCAACCAATGCATCCTCCAGCTCGGATGAAAGATGATTTGCCCTTGTTTCAGTGAATGGTGATCTTATCCAGTCATTTTGTT
>NC_045740.1:25793069-25794753 GCF_008692095.1 Etheostoma spectabile | reverse complement strand
TTCCTCTGGGAAATACCTGTTGAAGTGTTCCAGGAGGGCTTGAAGGTGGGTAGTGATAGGCTTTTTCACTATGTCAACACTCAGTTCGTTTTCATCCATGAATTCAACCAGCTCAGAAAACATATCAATGCTACCCACTTCAACACGCTCAATCCAACGCTGGAGTTTTCTCATGAATGCATGGATTTTATCATTCAGCGACAGGATGCTTGTATTTTCACCTTGCAGGGACAAATTAAGTCCATTCAGTTTTTCAAATATGCATGACAAATACGCTAATCTTGTTAACCAGTCAGGATCAGTGAGGGGGTCAGCAAGCTGGGACCCGTGCTCCATCAGAAATAGGCGCACTTCATCCCGCAGCTCATACAGGCGGCTGAGCACTTTCCCTCGCGAAAGCCACCTGACCTCTGTATGGAACAGCAGGCCCTCATGCTCCGATCCCAGTTCGTTACAGAGAGTGGCAAACAACCTGATATTGAGTGGACGTGCTTTTATATAGTTCACAATTTTTATTGCAGTCTCAAGAACATGTTTAAGTTGTGGGTCAAGTGTTTTGCTTGCAAGAGCTTCTCTTTGTATAATACAGTGGGTGAACTTTACGTGAGGCGCCACTTGTAAGACTCTTGCTTTAAGTCCTTTCTTTCTCCCCAGCATCGCTCCAGCACCGTCTGTACATACACCGACGCACTCGTCCCAAGGCAGTCCCTGTTCTTGAATGTTAATCGTCGAGTTTAGTGAAAATGTCTTCGCCTGTGCACGTTCCCTCCAGCGGGGTGCAAAACAACATGTCCTCATTAAGTTTTCCGTCAAAACTGTATCTGACAAATACAAGCAGCTGGGCAGAGTTTGAGACATCAGTTGTTTCATCTAACTGTAAAGCGTATTTCCCTTTCTTCACTCTGTCAACCAGCTGACACTTTATGTCCTGGGCCATGTCCGAGATACGTCGGGTGATAGTCCCGTTAGACAGCGGTACTGATTCTAGCTCTCGGGCCAGTTTATCTCCATGCATAGCCCGACTCATAGCTATAGCAGCAGGTTTGATAAGGCTTTCCCCGATCGTGTGTGGCTTTTTTGCCTGTGCAATTAAATATGCCACTTCATAAGATGCCTTTTGAGCTTTGGCAGGGACTGTTGTTTGTTTAGTTAGGACTTTCTTTTGGCCTAGCAACTCCCGCTCCTTTCGCTCCAAAAAATCTACTGGTTTAGCAGCGAGAGAAGGGTGCTTGGTTTTCAGGTGTCTTAGCATTTTTACAGGCTTTAGGCTTTCATGTGCAAGCACCTCGGTGCACACTACACATTGGGGATGTTGTACTTTGTTGACAATGACACATGTAACTCCATACTGGATAAATTCCTCTCGATACTTTCGACACTTGGAGGAAGGCTGATCCGACTGCTGATGCCGGTCTCTACCTGTACCAGAGGTCGATGCTTCTCTGCTCTCCTCCTCTGGACTCTCCGCTGCCCTCTCTGCTGGGCCCTCTGGTAGGGTCTTTGCTGGCTTCTCTGCTTTGTCTTTGGACGATGTTAACCAACGTTTCATTTTGACAAAATTATGTTATAATGTTCTAAGCGTAAAGCCTAAAAATATCCCACGTGCATATGTTGGAATGTTTAGCATGGCGCTGTACACTGACCTGCTACGACTGATTCTGTCGCTAATGTGTCGTAAATCTGT
>NC_045740.1:25781581-25793059 GCF_008692095.1 Etheostoma spectabile | reverse complement strand
TCAGGGGTCAGAGTGGTCAAAGAAAATCAAAAGAGCTGTTCCTTTTTATTTATTTGTCTTGGTTTCATTTTAAATGTATCCACTGGTTTTATCTTGTGTTAAAATCATGGCTAACATATGTTATTTCAAATCGTTTTTAAATTTTTATTTTTATTTCTGGAAATCAACTTGCGACCCCCACTTCGGGAATCACTGTGCTAGAGGAACCTCGGAGCGGTCTTTTGAAAACAGTGTTGTATCTTCTGCCAGTTGACTTAAAATAATTGTCTTATTAGCGATGGAAATACCCTGCAATTGACTACATTTGATGTGTCACATAACAGTTAGGCTGCAAGCAAAAAAAGGTAGGGCGATATAGGGCATCTCTGCCTATTTCCACTTTTGATTTCAAATCTGGGTGTGGACCTGTTTTTAAGCTTAATGGAACAATTTGCATTATTGTTGAAATTTTGAATGCATTAAAGAAGAAATCCCCAAAGCCAAACTGTATCAAAAGCCTTGAAAAAATCTATGAAAAAAACAAAGCTGTCTTCTGAAATGAAGTATGAATAGTCAACTAGATCTAAAACTAGTCTAATGTTGTTGGAGATATGCCTATTGGGCATAAATTCTGATTGTGTGTCATCAATTATAGAGTCGGAGCAGCGGGTGCGGTATTGCATTCCGTTTATCGCACCGTTGTGACAAAAAGGGAGATGAGCCAGAAGGCAAAGCTTTCGATCTACCGGTCGTTGTTCGTTCCTGTCCTTACCTATGGTCATGAAGGCTGGGTCATGACCGAAAGAACGAGATCCAGGGTAGAAGCGGCCAAAATGGGTTTGCTCAGGAGGGTGGCTGGCGTCTCCCTTAGAGATAGGGTGAGACGCTCAGTCATCCGAGAGGAGCTCGGAGTAGAGCCGCTGCTCCTTTGCGTCTCAAGGAGCCAGTTCGGGCATTTTATAAGGATGCCCCCTGGGCGCCTCCCTAGGGAGGTGTTCCAGGCACGTCCAGCTGGGAGGAGGCCTCGGGGAAGACCCCGGACCAGGTGGAGAGATTATATTCCAACCTGGCCTGGGAACCCCTCGGGATCCCCCAGTCGGCGCTGGTTGATGTGGCTCAGGAAAGGATGGTTTGGGGTCCCCTGCTGGAGCTGCTGCTCAAAAGAATTGTCAAAGGCGAGAGCTTGCCTCGCTTTTTTTTTTTTGGTGTATAAATTAAATTTTTGCCCAATACCGGATAAGCGGATGAAGATATGATCTAAAAGTTTTTCCTAAATTAATAAAAAATGTATCAAAATGTATCAAAATTTGTTATAGAACTACCATTTTCAAGTCTGAAAGTGCCAGAATTGAATTCAGCATCCTCTAAAACCTCTTAAACCACTCCACTATTGTATAAACTGATTGCACAGTGCAAAATCTATTGACAATCTGGACGATTTAGCTAATAATGCTAATTATGCTAATTATGCAAATTGCTCAACATATGCAAATGTGTAAAGATTCTCATTCAGACACAGGTCGCTGCGTTCCCGGCAAATCAGAATTGAACACGTTATTGTACCGACTCTGAATGGTTCTCGACACCTGTCATTCAACAGTCCAGGACTGTAGAACTAACGTTAACATTTAGCAAACAACTTGAACTAGTAGGCTAGTTAGAAGTGACAATGGCGACAAGTAGCATTAAACCTGCTGCAGCTGTCAAAGAAAATTCTGTCATTTCCTTACAACAAATATCCTTTACAAGGAGGTCAGCTGGTGAAAAAAAGGGGATAAAAGACCTCGGACCAAGATCTTTCATCTACACATTCAGCAACAGACCATGGATTAAGGGAGATCTTATACACAAAGCTTCACCAGCACTATGTATGGAAAGGCCGGGAACTGGCTAAATGGATTTGGTGTAAGTAATGCCTTATTTTACATTCCCTGTTTGTTATTTCAAAGTTCTGGAACAGAAACGTTGAGGACAACCACAGGAGTTAGAGACTTAAAACATCTCTCTTCGGTTTGGACCCAGACACAGAACGACCACAGGAGACAATAAAAAATGCAACAAAAGGTTTTAATACTGATAACAGTCAGCATACGGGAACAAACAGTTAGCACAGGAAGAGGTGACGGAGTAGGTTGTAGTCCAAACGGAGAGAGTCTGGTGAAGCAGCACAGGAGTCGAGACGGGACACGATATCTGTGGCAGAAACAGGATTAGTAAATAGCAAAGTTTAAGGGAAAAGTTCACTAAGTAATGGCCTAGTTACCACAGAGAAGTATGTAACAAACTGGCGCAGAAGAGGTAGTCAGCCGGGCTTACATACGGAGGTGATGGATGATGATGATGTGACTCAGCTGTGCAGATTGAAAGAGCAGGGATGAGTGGTCAAGCCTCTTGACCCAGATCCTTGTAAGGCACGCCCCCTCCAAGGAAGATGAACAACACAGGGAAAGGGGAGACACGAAACACAAAAGGCAGTAGACCCACAACAGTGCCCCCCCCCTCAAAGGACGCCTCCTGGCAGCCCAGGCTTATTAGGATGGGCCCGGTGAAAGTCGGTCAATAATTGAGGGTCCAGGATGAACCGCCTGGGAATCCATGTCCTCTCCTCAGGCCCGTAGCCTTCCCAGTCCACCAGGTGCTGCAGCCCCCTCCCCCGCCACCGGACCGCCAACAACTGGCGGACAGTGTATGAGTGATGGTCGTCAATCAACCTCACCGGCGGAGGAGGGTCAGCAGGGGGACAAAGGGGACTAGAGGACACCGGCTTCACCTGGGAGACGTGGAAGGTCGGGTGAATCCTCATTGCCGTGGGCAGCTTCAACCGGACGGCCATGGGGCTGATGATGGACTCAATGACGAATGGACCCAAGTTCCGAGGTGAGAGTTTCCGTGACTCTGTGCGTAGGGGTACGTTCCGGGAGGACAGCCAGACCTCTAGACCTGGATGGAAATGGGGAGCAGGGGTTCTGTGCCTGTCCGCCATAGTTTTGGTCCGTCCGTGGTCCGAAGCAAGGCCTCACGTGCATCGGTCTAAACCCGGTGACAGCAACGAAGGTGCTCCTGGACAGCAGGTACCGCCAGTTCCCACTCCTGGGCTGGGAATAGTGGTGGTTGGTAACCAAGGGCCAACTCAAAGGGGGAGAGACCGATGGCCGAGGTAGTAAGATAATTGTGAGCATAATTCTACCCACGGCAGGTGAGACGCCCAGGTGGTAGGATCCTGAGCGGCCACACAGCGGAGCGTGGCTTCCAGGTTCTGGTTGGCCCTCTCTGTCTGACTGTTGGACTGCGGATGGAACCCAGATGACAGACTGACGGTCGCACCTAGGGAGGAGCAGAAATCCTTCCAAACACGCAAACTGAACTGTGGGCCTCGATCAGAAACGATATCCACAGGTATTCCATGGGGACAGAATACATGTTGGACTAGGAGGTCAGCCGTTTCACTGGTGGTAGGTAATTTCGGTAATGCAATATAGTGAACCGATTGAGAAAATCTGTCCAATATTGTAAGTATAGTGTCAGTACCTTCAGACAGGGGCAAGCCTGTGACAAAGTCCAACGCCACATGGGACCAGGGGCGGCTGGGGACTGGGAGCGGCTGCAGCAGGCCAACAGGCTGTTGGTGGGAGGCCTTACCCCGAGCGCAGACAGAACAGAACAGGCTGCTAAGTAGGCTTGAACATCAGCCTCTACTGACGGCCACCTGAAGTGACGCCTTAACAGTGTCAATGTGCGATTTATACCTGGGTGGCAGGCAAAACGTGAGGTATGAACCTATTGTAATACCTGGGACCGCACAGATTGCGGAACGAAAAGTCGGTTGGGAGGGCCGTCTCCGGGTCCAGGATCCGTGGCTTAAGCAGCCTTTACCAGTGGCTTGATCTCCAAGCAGACAGCGACTACCACACAGGAGGATTGTAGCACCTACTCAGGCTCGGATGAATCCTTGGTGCAGTCAAACAGACAGGACAGTGCATCAGGCTTGACGTTACGTGAACTTGGACGGTAGGTAAGGGTAAAGTCAAATCTACCAAAAAACAAGGCCCACCTGGCTTGACAAGAGTTAAGTCTCTTGGTAGACTGGATGTAGGCCAGGTTCTTGTGGTCAGTTCACACCACGAATGGTTGATTCCCCAATTTACCTCTCCATAGCCTCCCGCTCGGACCAAGACAGATTGTAAAGGTGGCTAGACGGATACGGAGCATCAGGGAGCAACTCAATACCACAGTCATAAGGCCTAAGGGGAGGAAGCGATAAAGCCTTGGTCTTGCTAAAAACCTCTGCCAGGTCCATGTATTCGGGAGGGACCACGGACAAGTCCGGCGGGGTCTCCACCGAAGCGGAAACATGTTCGGCTGGATGGACAGCTGAGCCCTGACACCTGGAGTGACAGCTATTGCTCCAACTAAGAATCGTGTGACGCTGGGGATTATGCAGTTTAAGCCACGGAAACCCAAGGATAAGCGGGGTGGTAGAGGCTGAAACTTATAGTCTCTCGGTGGTTACCAACGAGCACGATCTGGTGGGTTATTCTGGCCAGCGTATGGCCGTCAATAGCGGTGAAACGGAACGGGGTAGCTATGGGCTCTGTGGGTAAACCAGCTTGAGTTGCTAGGTTGATGTCTATAAAATTGTCTTCTGCACCAAAGTCAATTTGGGCCGAGAGAGGTAAAGAAAAAGTCTCATATTGCAGGGTGGCTGGGATCTGAAGACGGAGAATTGTGGGTTCAGAGAAAAGGACTGGGCTTGTCAGTATACCCACTTTTACTGACAAGCCTTGTCTTTTGGCCAGGACGGACATTTAGCCACATGGTGGGAGGAATCCCCGCAATACAGGCACTCATCTGATATAGTCGGGTTCAACCCAACTGCATCACCTCCTCCGCCGACTCTCTGGATGCGTTGATCAGCGATGAAGTGGGAAACGACGGGGAGGACAGTCTACGAAGCCTAGCCGGGGCAATTGTCCGTCCGGTGGAGTTAGGCCACCTTTCTCACGTCTCCTCTCCCGCTACCTGTTGTCGAGCTTGATAGCCAAAGACACAAGACTATTAAAGGGAGTCGGGTTCATCCCGGACAGCTAGTTCATCCTTAATATTCTCACATAATCCATTCACAAAAAACCCCTGAAGGGCCTCCTTATTCCACCCAGAATCTGCAGCCAGTGTCCAAAATCCCACAGAGTGGTTTGCCACGCTGTCTGCTCCCTGCCTGAGGTAAATCAAGCGCTTTGAGGCACACCCCACGTAGTCCGGGTGGTCAAACACAGTTTTAAGATTAGCAGAAAAGTCATTAAAAGAGATCTCAGAGGTGCCTCTAAGTAACCCCATGATTTAATATACCTTGGAAGAGTCAGAAGTGAAAGACAGCGGCCGTTGCCGGAAAATAGGTCCACATTGCAGGAGAAAACCTCGGCACTTGTCCAGTTCTCTAGTGAAGGGTTCAGGTGAGCAGATGGGAGGCTCACGATGAGGTGGAGCAGCAGCCATTCCTGTAGGAACAGGTGGAGAGACAGGTAGAGAAGGAGAGAGACGGACAGACAGTTTGTCAACCTGCCCGGTTAGGTTGGTGACCTGAGCAATCAGGGGCTGATTGTTTTCCAGCTGCGTACGGATAAGCTGGTCGTGTTGCCTCTAAAACACTTCTCATATGTCTTTGGAGTAACACTGTGAAGAAATAAACATTATAACTTATACAGTTGACAAGAAGAACAACAGAACAGTCAGAGAAGCAGGAGGCTATGCTAAGCTACTGGAAGATCCAGATTGTAACTTCTTCCTGCAACTTTTCCACCAAGAGGAAGATAGATTCAGTCCATATAAAACAATGCATCCAGCCGTTCCAGCAGTACATTCAAAAGATCAGGTAATATGTGTATACCTGTTATGTGTGTTTTATGCTTTTCTGTTATTATTGTACTATAATAATTATGATGATTAATTAAAAAAATCAACATCCTTTAAAGAGATTCTCTCCATGCATTGGCTGTGGGGCAGATCAGTGGCTCTCAGCAATTGGGGAAATGTTGTGCTTTCAGTCAGCAGGACCATGAACGGCTTGCTGCTGAGGTGAGTTCATGTTGTAGAAATTGGTCACTGTCCATGTGTAACAAAAAGTGCCAAGAAAGCAAAATTATTTGTTGCTGAAAATGCTGCTGTTCACTGGGTGTTTGACTAGTATAATCATTCTATGCTTTTTTTAATTGAATTGTTTCATTTTTAATATGTATATTAATCAGTACTTTAAAATAAAGTAAAGGTTCCTTAAGGACAGTAATCAAGTACATTTATTACATTACCGTCCGCCCCTGTTCAGGACTGTTGGAAAACGATTCTAAAAGTGTCTTTTTTAATCTCTCTGTCTGTAGGTCTGTGATAACATACAACATACATATGACAACATAACATTGCAGGGAACGCTTCTCCTTCACAAACCAACCTGTCAGTGCCACCTTGCTGGAGGGTGACCGGTTTGTTGAGTACTGCTCTGCATCCCCTGAAGAAGCACTGAACACCACCTTGAAGGGCTATCCAATGCTCAATGGAAACAAGCTGAAGACCGAGCTTGGTCTCTACAGCAAGGAAGAATTCAAATCCTGTTGTAGTGCTCTGGATCTCTTTCAGTTTTTCATGGACAATAATCTGTCAGAGGTGTTTTCAGAGAACTTAACCCTCCTGAAAATCATCGCCACACCCATACTACTGCCGACAATAGGCAAATGACTCAGTCAGTGTGGTAAAGCCTGTGTGTGATGCCAGTTGAAGCAACATTTGTGTTTTTGGTTATTGATTTAGATTTGGGTGTGTTGTTCCTGATATGAGGTGCCTCAGATTGTTTGACTCAATCGCGCAAAACTGCTCCCTTGTCAATGTTTTTATCACCAGCAGCCACTGGTCTGCACTCTTTCTTTTCCTTCCCTCTTCCTCTCCACTCCTGCACTCTATGTAAACTGTATTACAGTCTTCTTTTTTCTGGTTAGCATTCAGACTTTCATAACGGTTCCCGGGAGAGCCTGTCCAAACTTAATTAATGCTGTCTAGTAGTCCACTCTCTCCTTCCGTCTTTCTCTCTCTTTCTTATGCCCTATGTCTCATGCTCTCTCATGCTCATGAGGAATATAGAGAGAGAGAGGGGGGCGAAGAGTCACCTCTCTCTCGTTCTCTCTCGTTCTTTCTCTCTCTCTCTCTCTCTATTTATCTATCTCCCTCTTATTAGACTTGTTAGTTGCAGGGAGAAGGAGCCTGTTCCCCAGTAATAAGACTAGTAGAAAGCCCTCTGAAAGCTGGACTTGACAAGGTCTTACCTCATACAAAATGAACAACAATTGTAGCTGTTGCTGTTGTGTGTTCTAATTCATTCGTTGAATTAAATTGTGTGAATGTGTGTGTGTGTGTGTGTGTGTGTGTGTGTGTGTGTGTGTGTGTGCGCAAGGATCAAATTCCTTGGAGCGGTGTGAGCCCTTAAATCTTGCTCTGATCTTCGGATGAGTAGCCCGCTCTTTGAATTCCCATTTGTTTGACTTAGTGAGATTAGCCATTAATTACTGGCTACAGAAATTAAGCACACATGCACACATACACAACCTCATAAAGAGTGTGGTGTAAAGCTGTTAAATAGTGCTTATTACAATGGATCTACCACATGGGCCCAAGGGATATTCAGCTAAGACAGCATTGTACTCACACACACACACACACACACACACACACACACACACACACACACACACACACAGCTGCTGCGGATTGCCCAAAAGATGTTGTTCTGGGGGAAATCGGGAAGTTGTATCAACCTCTCACACGAGTGCGCAGGGGATAAGCAGAGGAGAGACAAGCTGACCAAAACTGAGACAGGATGAAGAATATAACAAACACATGACACCGGAGCAAGCACAACGGCACGTTTAGTGTTTTTACATCTTAACAATGGATAAAATAACAATGAGTTATTTATTAATAGGCTTGCTTTTAGTGACAAACCCACAGATAAGTATCACCCACTCACCTCTACAAAATTTCTTTCAGCCCACTTTCCATAAACCTACTTTGAAGAGTTGGTACCCTTCATGAAAGGATAATTTTCAGTATTTTTAACCCTATTTTCCCATTCATGCAAACAAAAATCTTGAAATGAAATTGGTTTAGTATAAATGTACGTACATCCACTTAAAGTGGATGTTTTTGCCATTGACAAGCTTAAATTATTGTTATGACTGTCTACATTAAGATGGTAAAGTCTTGTTTCGAAGACAATGGTGTGGGGCTGTGGATGTAGTGTTGGGGGGGAAGAGGCTGGAGAGTTTGTTGTTTTGGAGTACAGAAAGCCCTGTGTTCACTTAAAAACATGTAATTGCAGGCCACGATGGAGTAGACACAACAGTTCCCAGTAGTCATTAGTAAAAAAAAACTGAAAAACTCGAACATTTGAGACTGAAAAATATAACTACCGGAATGAGCGAGGATAAGAAGCCAAGGAGTTAGAAAACTCAAAACACCCCGACAAACACCATGGAGAAAAGTGAACTCAAAGATACTACTGTTCACGGGCCGCCATGAAAGAACAGACCAGTTGGGCAATGAATCTGAGTTGAAAGAGCATCTCCACTCATTTGGTGAGGTTCTGCGCAGCGACATTTTCCTACAAGAAAAGCTCACAGACCTAAAATCTCAGTCAAGGCAAACTAATATTCGTATTTACGGAGCTTCAGAGGGGACGGAGGGAGAGTCCGTAGTCAAGTTTGTGGAGACACTGCTTAAACGTAAACTCTCTCTACCGTAGGACTTTAACTTGCTAATACAAAGAGCCCACTCACTCAGAAACCTGCTGATAGCGCACTGCTGAAACCTATTATTGTGAATTTTCTGGAGTTTTGGAAATGTGGAAGAAGAAAATCCACTATGGAAACAGAGTATTGTCATTCGACCACAACTATGCAACTGAAATTGTGCTTAAAAGGAAGGAATACAAAGAAGAGAGGAATCCAGTTCCAGACGCCGTTTACCAAGAACAAATCCAAATGGACATGCAAATCCATTGGGACACGGGAACCCAAACATGTAACAACGCAAGGGAGGTGAGGGCAGGTTTCATGGAGATGGCGCTTGCTCCAGTGGTGGCTGATACGCAGCTAAGATCAGTAATGGAGTCATAGCACAAGGACGAGACCCGGAGGAGCAATGTTACCACAGCGCTGTGGTCCAATTAAAGGATTCAAAGAACCTCTGATTGACCGATGAAGTTGTGAAATGTAAATCAAACTGGTAGGAATGTTCTTATTATGATGTAAACCATACAAATTTTGACTCCATTCTCAGAATTGAATCTCAGAATGATCTTAAGCGTCGGCTCAAGAATTATTTTTTCTAAGTTAGGGCCCTCCTCATGTAGGAGGATTCCTCTTGATCTACCAATGGGACCAACACGAGAGGGACCAAAGAGCCCCCCCCCCCCACTATTGGACCTCAGCTGTATTTGTTCCTATTTCACATTCAAGTTCATGTTGTAAGTTGTTTTTTCTTTCTCCATCTTTCTGTCTACATAAAGGAAACAGCATAACTTTGTAAAGATAGTGTCCTTGAATGTTAATGGTCTGAATAACCCAGTTAAAAGAGGACAAGTTTTAGCTAAGATGAAAAAGGAAACAAATCAGGTTATTTATTTACAGGACAAGAACATGAAAAACTGAAGAGGTTTGATTATAAAAGTCTCATGTGCCCAAAAGAAGGGTGGGCCACTCTGATATCCAACTCCCTTAACTTCAAAGTCACAAAAGTTATACATGGTAAAGGAGAAGGGAGATGTGCAGGGCCGGCCTGTGGCTTAGGCAGTATAGGCAAATGCTAAGGGCGCAAATCACCAGGGGGCGCCCAGCCTGTGCTGTACCTATAACGTCACCTTAATTAAAAAAAAATAAGCCTGACTTCTTTTACCTGCATCTAAATCTCATAATGTCAAAGCGTCCTAAACTGTCTGGTGCCCAGGGGAGGAAAAAAAGAAAAGAAGAGGAGGAAAAACGTGACAAAGACAGAGGTAATGTTACAGTAAAGGTGATGATGATAATGATATTATTTTGCTGTTGCAGAACAATGGTTGATAATCGCATTAGCCGTTAGCATGACACAGTTGGCTAATCAATAAATAGCGAGCGCTATCTGTTAGTTTTAACATCAGTTAACTGTACAGTGATGCAAGGGGGCGCCACCTAAAATCTTGCCTAGGGCACCAAATTGTTTAGGGCCGGGCCTGGAGATGTGTATGTCACACCCCCACCGACGGTGTCCGTTAAAAAAAAACAGCAATGTACCAGCAATAATCCTTCCACTGACAATACAACATGGACCCAGACCAAGCAGTTCGCAAATGTAACACTTTATTCTAAAACAAGTTAAAAGTTGTAAAACAGCAAAAAAAAACACAAGTATAAGTTAAAAAACTGAGTATTAAAAGCGATCTCCTTGCCGCTAGTCCCCAGTGTTCGTGACAGTCTGTAGTCATGTTGATCTCAAGAACGGCCAATTCCGCCCGGGGAAACCTAGGTTTTCCTTTCCCACGACTGTCCGCGTCGCGTTCTCCACCCGGCCGACACTTCACTTCGCTGCAGTCTCCCTGTTGCTTCGGGCTTTAAGGACGTAATCCGGTCTGCACCACCACACGTTCACCCGCACTTCTGACGACTTGTCCCAACGGCAACTACTCCAGCCCGTCTGCTCGTCTTGGCTTCCACTGTCCTCCGTGTCAGTCAGTCTCTCCTCTGCTCTGCTCTGCTCTGCTCCGCTCCTCAGCGTCCCTTTTTTCTTTCATTTATCCTTTTGGTTTTCTTTGGCCTCCAGTTCCCGTTCTCCATGCTCCGTTCTCGGTATCGCCCCGCCACCTCCGCCTGGGCTATGGCCCAAGCTTTTGTTGGTGCATGAGCCGGCCCAGCGCTTCAGCTGCTCCCACAGCTTGGTCCTCCCGAGTTCCCCCTGCTCCTTAGCATCACATCTTCTCTTTCTCGTCCCTATTTCCCTCTGCTGCGTGTCCTCTCCTTTTCACTGGTAAGTCACCCTACTACACCTGCTTCCCATTAAGCTGAGGGTGTTCCCACCTGTCCTGCATTGAGCTCGTCAGGTCTGAGAGTTAAAAGGGGAGTAGCTTCAGTCTTGTCAAAAGGTGGTGTGGTAATATCCACAACAGTTCATGCACTAAGAAAAACATCTTCGACCGCTTATCCGGTATTGGGTCGCGGGGGCAGCAGCTCACCCAAACTTCCTTTCCAGAGCCACATCAACCACTCAACTGGGGGATCCCGAGGCGTTCCCAGGCCGGTTGGAGATTAATCTCTCCACCTAGTCCTGGTCTTCCTCGGGCCTCCTCCCAGCTGGACGTGCCTGGAACACCTCCCTAGGGAGGCGCCCAGGAGGCATCCTTACCAGATGCCCTAACCACCTCAACTGGCTCCTTTCGACGCAAAGGAGCAGCGGCTCTACTCTGAGTTCCTCTCGGATGACTGTGCTTCT
>NC_045740.1:25781404-25781571 GCF_008692095.1 Etheostoma spectabile | reverse complement strand
CTAAGGGAGACGCCAGCCACCCTCCTCCGCAAGGACTCACTCCCTACCTGAAGAAAGCACTCCATCGACACATCATCTGCAAAAAGCAGCGATGAGATCCTGAGCCCGCCAAACTGCAACCCCTCCCCGTCCCGACTACGCCTCGATATCCTGTCCATAAATATTAT
>NC_045740.1:25781057-25781383 GCF_008692095.1 Etheostoma spectabile | reverse complement strand
CAGCCCTGGCGGAGGCCAACCCTCACCTGGAACGAGTCCGACTTACTGCCGAGAACCCTGACATAGCTCTCGCTTTGATCATACAGAGATTGGAGGGCCCTAAGAAGGTACCCCCTCACCCCACCTCAAACAGTTTCTCTCGGAGGTGTGAGTTGAAAGTCCGTTGGACAGGGGCCTCCTCCAGACGTTCCCAATTTACCCGCACTACGTGTTTGGGCTTACCAGGTCTGTCCAGAGTCCTCCCCCATCCCCTGACCCAACTCACCACCAGATGGTGATCAGATGACAGCTCTGTCCCTCTCTTCACCCGAGTGTCCAAAACATAC
>NC_045740.1:25767296-25781047 GCF_008692095.1 Etheostoma spectabile | reverse complement strand
CAGATGAAACGATTGTAAAATCGATCATTGATCTTTGGCCTAGGGTGCTCTGGTACCACGTTCACTTATGAGCATCCCTATGTTCGAACATGGTGTTTGTTATGGACAGTCCATGACTAGCACAGAAGTCCAACAACAGACAACCACTCTGGTTCAGATCAGGGAGGCCGTTCCTCCCAATTATTATTATTATTATTATTTAACTTTTCACCATTCCAAATCCTTAATTATGTGAATTATGTAAATAATGTATAATAACCTTCCTTTATGTAAATACCGTACGTATCCAATTCCTTATATTTCTTTATTTCTTGTATTTCTACTCTATTTATAATATTGTGCAACTACAACACAGAGTTTCCCTTCGGGGATCAATAAAGTATTTCTGATTCTGATTCTGAAATGTAGCAAAGGAGTAACAGACTTGTTAGACCCCAGTGTGACCCTTCTAAACATTTGTTTGAATGGAAGACACAAAAAATATATATAAACAAGGACAGCCTACCAATATAAGGTCAGACAGGACTTACTATCAGACAGACAAACTATGAATAATTGCTTATTAAATTGAGAAATTTAGAACAACACCAAATCAATAAAGACGGGATCAACTCTACAACAAATATTAACAATCAGGCAACAAATAGAGGACTTAGTAACGCAATAGAGAAGAAATTGAAGTTGATTAAACAAACCTGTTATGAATCTGGTTCTAAAACAGCCAAATATTTAGGCAGGCGTCTTAAAGTACAGCATACCTCGACTATAATTCATAAGATTAGGGACCCTCAGACAAAACAACTATTATATTAACGTGAAAAACTGTTTTTTAAGAATTACTACCAATATTTGTATTCACAGCCCCCATCAAAAGAGTGTGGAGCCCTCCTGGGGTCAGCTGAGAAGAAAAAAAAAACTAGACCCTGCACACGGATTCATAACCCGTGCGCACGGTTTAATAATCTGTGCACACAGATTCATAAAAATCTGTGCCCACAGTTTTATAAACATGAGCAAAATAGTAAAGATATTCTACATTTGAAACAGTTTGAAACATTTGTAGTCTGGCTAACACTGGCGCATTGACAAAAATGTTGATTAATGTGCATTGTCCAAATCAAATAAATAAATAAACTCTTTGGCTCCTTCATATCCTATCCCAGGACCTTAAGTGGGAGCTGAACATCAGCTCCCCTCAACAAAAAAAGCACAACAGAGGATACAGTGCTCATAAGTTTGCACACCCTGGCATATGTTTTGAAATTGGGAAAATATAACTCATCATGCAAAATAACTGTCTTTGATTCAAGCATAGTGATCATATGAAGACATATCTTTTTACATAGTTATTTGGCTGCTTTTTAAAGATTATAAACAGAAATAACCCAAATGGACTGATCAAAAGTTTACATACCCTTGAATGTTTGGCCTTGTTACAGGCACAAAAAGTAAAAAAGACAGGTGAAAATGGCAATTAAAGGTTATTTCCCACATCTGTGGCTTTGTAAATTGCAATTAGTGTCTGTGTATGAATAGTCCATGAGTTTGTGAGCTCTCACATGGATGCACTAAGTAGACTAGATATTGAGCCATTGGGAGCAGAAAAGAACTGTCAAACAAGGTATTGGAACTTTATAAAGATGGAAAAGGATATAAAATTATATACAAAGCCTGCAAATACCAGTCAGTCCTGTTTAAAAACTTATTAAGAAGTGGAAAATTCTTGGATCTCTTAATACCAAATCCAAGGTCAGGTAGACCGAGAAAGATTTCAGCCAAAACTGCAAGAAGCATTGTTCAGGATGCAAAGAAGAACCCACAGGTAACGTCAGGGGAAAAACAGGCTGCTCTGGAAAATATGGTGTGGTTGTAACAAGGAGCACAATACGACGGTACTTGAACAAAAATTAGCTGCATGGTTGAATTGCCAAAAAGAAGCCTTTGCTGTGTCAATGCCACAAAAAAACCTTGACGCACCTCACAGCTTCTGGCACTTTGTAATTTGGAGTGGTGAGACAAAATAGAGCTTTATGGTCACAGCCATAAGCGATATGTTTAAAGAGGGCCTATAGTGAACAGAATACCATCCCCACCATGAAGCATGGTGGTGGCTCACTGATGTTTTGGGGGTGTGTGAGCTCCAAAGGCACAGGAAATCTTGTGAAGATTGATGGCAAAGATGAATGCAGCATGTTATCAGAAAATACTGGCAGACAATTTGCATTCTTCTGCACGGAAGCTGCGCATGGGACGCTTTTGGACCTTCCAGCATGACCTTCCTTCAAGATCATTGATGGGAGGCTGTTACAACAACTTACCTGTTTTATTCATTATGCAAAAGCCTTACCTTTAAACATATTGCATTTCCCTTCTTTTGCATCTGGCTGCCAGCACACCCAATCATAAACAGATAAGTAATATTGATCACGTGCTTTAAGAATTTTCCGAAGGTGGAAAACACCAAAGAAGCATGTCTGAAGGAGTGCTGAAAGATAAGGTCAGTACTGCATGTGTCTGCTTCCCTCTAGTGGTCATGACTGAATACCGTTTACATGCACAGAAGTTCATTAGTTAATCACATGGACCATATACTGTATAAAAAGGCAATATATTTTGTATCACAAATATATTGTAAAAAAAAAAGTAATTGACACAAAAATAAAAAAAGTACGAGGGCCAAGAATTGTAAGTTGTCTTTATTGTTAAATTCACCAAAAAGTTGTCTGCTTAACTACATCCAACAGAATTTAATGTTTATTGTCACTGTGACCTCATCAACACCCAAGTGACGATAGTGTGAGATCATCAGCGCCGCCATGATACCTTCATGGCATGGCTCAAACGGCAGAAAAAAACTAGTGACTGTCAGTCCATTCCAGTCCATCATCAATAAAACGCTACCCGTGTAAAGCACAAACATTGCACATTAACTTAAAGCATAGCATCAAGTCTCCTCAAAATGACTGCTTAAAAACAAAAACCCACCCCTCTCTTTTACATGGAGTCAAAGAAAATGATAGACAGGAGTGGAAGAGTTTTTTTTTCAACCATATACTGTTTTATACAGTATAAAGAGTATGATTTAAAATATGATTGCTGCAAATATCTAGTGAAGATAATGATTTAAAACACCAATTGTGTGCGCTCATAATGCTTTACTACTGTCATGTCTTACCTTCGCAAACTCACTAGAGGCAGGCCATAGCCAGGATTGTAGAAATATCAAGTCAAGATTACAAAGTCCTCTAATGCAACCCCACCCCTTAAGAAACTTTTAACTAGCCTTCAAAACAGTCTGAAAATGTTATTTTTTTTTAATATATCCTCTATTAATGTAACTGTCAAAATAGATTTTCTACATCTGGAAATTGTATCTTCCTACATAATTGTGTTTCAAAGATAGCATATTTACTTTTTTGGCCTACAACAGTCACCTTTCAGAATCTTCCCCAACATTATACTCTGCACATGTCCTGTCCAGAAAAGTGAATAGTAATTTAATTGAAGAATGATATTAAAAACCTTTTTACTTTGATTATGCATTTACCATTTCAGGCTTAGTTGAAAGAAATTCCAAATGGTTTGTAGATTTATAGAATTCAAATATTCCATGCTATACAACAGCATTTTTACATCGATTCTGCTTTTTTGTCAAAGTTTGGGATCTTTATAAAGGTGCTCATCTCATAACTTAACTTTAACTCTTTCCTATATGTTTCTTACCTACTTCATTACTTCCTTTGTAATATCTTCTTTTTTCTTCATTTGGTATCTCTTGTCACTTTTAACATAACACTGCATATCCTAACTGTTAACATATGAATATTGTACGATCTAAATTATGAGGAGCCTTACACAGTGTGCTCACAGGTTTCCAATTCCCATATAAAAAATAGGGTAAATATAATTACGCTGTGATATTCTCTGTATTAAAGAAATTGCAAAAAATGCATTATTTTAACTTTTATATGGCTTTGTTCAAATATAAATAATACTTTACATGCCAGGTGAGATCTGCCTTTTTACTGCACGTCACTCTAAACACTCCATCTGTTCCTTTAGTAATGTATTTATTTGTAATATTTTTTATCTTCTTTTTTCTTAGTAAAAAGATGATCCAGATGATACTGAAACGTGTGCATCCTTCAAAAATTCAAGAAGATTCAAAAACAGTCCATCATTAACGTAGTGGAAATACAAGAAAGAAAAATGGGGTCAGAAAAATGTCAAGTGAAGTATGCCTCCCACAGTACTTGCATAAATCTCTTTGTTAAATCATGTGCTATATACAGTAATACATTTTATCGTTACACATAAGGCTCATCTGAGCCCGGCAAGTCTCTTGAACAGTACTACACCATAGTCCAGTGACCAAGTATTCATCAAGACCAAAAAGTCAAATTTCCTTGTACAGTAGAATACAGTAGACACCTTTCAAGTAAAATAACTGTTGTTTTCCTATCAATAACTGTGTGTTCTCATAATTTCATCAGACCTGCATCAAACCAGAACTAAAATAAGTTAGTAATCATGTAGTAAATGTTTTTATCTTTTGTGAGAAGTCAAACAAATCCTACAGCGGCTGCAAAGCTACAAAATGCAGAACTTAGAATAGTTGACCTAGGTCTGCCTAATGATTAGCAGACACAAACTTCATGATTCAATTAACAAAACAAAGTGACTAATTCCTGTTTTCATTACTGAATCTGATGAAGTAAAAGAGTAAACAAAGTAATTATTTTTTAAAAGTACAGTAATGACATTATTACCATAGACAACTAAGCCACCGATTTCTCTGTTTTGAAAAATGTAATATATTTTTTTGACTTAACATACTGTGAGTGAAAGAGAAACACTCAATTACGTTTTTTCAGTACAGTAATCCATTGATAATAATCAATGCACAAAAGTAAAAGACAAAAGCACACAAATATTCAAAAACTGAAATTGAGACAGCTCACAACCATATTTTTTTCTCCCTTCTTCCATAGATTTGTTTTCTCACTTAAGTTTAAAATACACATATTAACCAGCTGTATAATGTTTACTTATAGTAGGAATGTGGATTCATCGAAAAAAGCACAGGTTTTAGTCAGTCCAGGTTTCCTGGTTTTATGGTGGAAATTAGGGACAAGTCCAGGATGGTCCAGTCCAGTTGAGAGGTCCAGGAGTAGACTACTGCCCACGGCTGGGGCACTACGATACTGATAACGCAGCGTTCGTGTGCTTTGCAGATGCAGCTACTGTGCGATGACTGCTGGGGCAGAGAACTATTTAAAATGTACTCACCCTGTTCATCCATACTGCACATGTTATTACACAGGGAAGCACAGTATAGCTTCACGTAGCTCAGCTCAGTTCAGTTCAGCACTGTGAGGGGCCTCTTGCTGTACAATGGTGGTTACCACAGAGGAGGCAGTGTACAAAGAGATAGTGACTAGGGGCCCAGAGGGTCCTGTTACGGTCAGTGAGGCCAGGGGCTCAGAGAAAATACAGAAAGATAGAGAAATATGGCTGAACATTTACATTGGTAAGGAGATTAAAGCAGAGCTTTGACCAGGTGAAGGGGCTTATGGGACATTGGAGTTTTGGAGGATGAGAAACACTATGAGCAGCAGATGAAGCGAGATACAAGGAGGCCAGCCCAGCAGAAAGAGGAGGAGGTAGGGATAAGGTGGTAGTGGAGGCGTGTCCACCTTTGATGAATAAATCAGACAGGAGGAAATCCGGGCCAAAGTGAAGGAGGGATAAAATAGCTCCAGGGAGTTTTCAGTGAGAGGGAGCTCTTCTGCCCATCCAAAGAGACACCTGGAGAAAAACACAAGTGTACATTTAACCTAAATCTCTAATGGAAGGGCAGGTCAGTTATATGTGTTTGTCCTCCTCTGTGATATAAATGCTCCGCTAAAGAGCATGATTTGCAGAACGCATATTTTGAATAAACTGGTTGGACTTATTGTCCCATTTGCGACCAATTATGATGTTGAAAACCGATCATTAGCAAGTTTGTTAGCTCTGGCAGCTTTATTTTTTCCTCTTCAATAAGATTTGTATTGCACAAAATGGTGTGCAAAGGTGAACAAAATGCACAGTAAAGATATTGTAAATGTCACTTTATGTTAGAAACAACGTAAAGATGTTTCAAGTCTCAAATTTAGGCCTAGAGCCTTTTTAATGCCCTGCTGACTTGTTTTTGTGAGATGTGGGATTTTTTGTGTTACTCCTCTATTTTTGTATTATGATTTAATTTAAGCGGTGCCAGTGCATGTTAAACACAGTTCAGTACATTTACTACAACATAAATATCTACTCTGGTTCAATTTAAAGGCAATATGTTGTAATATGTTGTACAGTACATTTATTGGTATTGTTAAAGGTGCCCTGTGGAGGTTTCTTGTTCACAATCAGTGTTAATCATAAAAAAGCATTTTGTGTGTCCTTGAGGCCTAGCAAACATGTTGAGTGCATTTATTTACAGAATAATCATTTGCAAACCTGTTTTAGCTTTTTAATTTGAGAGGTTATACCCATGTCGCTTGCTATCAGTCTTCTTCCCTGCTTGGTTGGCGTAATGCTGCGTTGTTTGCCCTATACTACTATTATGGCAACCAGAGCACATTTGGATCACATGTTTGCAGATATATGTCAAATTGTTAAATTTGATTATAGTAGTGCATATATGCATCAATATACTGTATAAACTTTTTTTTTTTTTTTACAAAAGTAAAAATCCACACTATCTACACAGCCTGTTGCATTCAACCCAGGGACAAATTCTACAGTAACTTTCCAGAAAGTCCATGAGGGGAAACTAAAAACGGCAGAAGACATTGCAATGTGATGTGCTTTAAGTGAAGTGTCAGCTTCCTACTAAGCCATTTACATGGCTAATGAAATTGAATATTCCACTAATATTACCGTTAAATGCAGCCGTGCAAAATAGTTTTTGTTGGACTTAGTGGGCCGTGCAAACAAAACCTCCCTCTTTCATTCCTTCAAACACCTGCTTAATGAGGTTGCAATTGTTGCCATAACTAACTGATATCCAAGTCTTTTCTAATGGTTAAAAGTACATGTTTAAAAAGTAGGTGGGGCTTTTCTTCTGGGCATGCATCTCTGTCCTAGCCTTGCAAACTGTTGGCTTGTTCATTTATGTACAAAAACCCAACACATTCTCACTCCCATCCCACCAGATGAAAGCCCTGTGTTTGACCCATCCACCTCCCCGACCAACCACCCTACACGGAATTTCCCCCTTATATACTACTTGCTAAACCCCGTTCAGATGCAGCTCTCCCCAGTACATTCTACACACACGCAGAAGGGTGCCTTTTTTGTTCCATCAGATGTGGACAGCCACTGCCCAAACGTCGGTATTTAACGCTTTCGGAATGAGAGCGGGTTGAAAAACCAAAGCATCACACAGAACTGCCCGTAAGCCGTAAACAGGCAAGAGGCCGTAAGTTGTTGCAAACTGCGTTACAAAACCCAATTGAGACACATAACCCAAATGCGTTATAAACATCTATGCATATCGCCAAAGAATGCTTCTAAAACCCAAATATTACTGATATATCCCACATTTTAATCATAAAATGCTATATTCGGAAAAAGGCCATATTCGGAATATCCAAACGGAACATTCTGTTTGCATAACCCATGTCAAATTGAGATATATTGTCATATTTGGATTAATAGTAGGAAATAATCATGCAGGTATGCATGAAAAAGGTATTGTAAAATCCTATTCTATTTTTTTCATTAAAATTTAACATCTTAATATCTAAATACTGTAATGTTATCACATTGTTCACCAAAAGTACCAAATATCTGCGGTCTTGAGGTATAAATATATTTTTAAATGTATAAAAACAAATCTCCACCCAGTATACAAGCATGACAACATAACAGCAGAGCTGAGATGGTATGACCCACCAAGCTATCGGCTGTTTCCATTCAATGTCACAGGCAGACAACTTTAACAGATGGTTTCAAGATGACGTGAGTTCTGCGGGGGAAAAGAGAAGAAATACTTCACACACTGAACAAAATACTGGTGCAGCAAATGTTTGCAACTTGTTATGTATGACTGTAAACTACATTATAAAGAAGCTGTATGTGTCTCACTGGTGTGTCGTTCCAATGGCGTGGCAGGTCTTCAGGCTCAGGTGGGTAGGACATCCAGGATGGGCTACGGTATGAGGCCGGCGGTGACATGACAAAGTAGTCTGAGTAACCAGGGCGGTTGGCCGATATAGCGTAGACTGCTGTTATTGGGTTTCCTGTAAAATGTGAAGATTGATTTAGCCAATGATTGAACTTCACTTATCATAGCTACTGTATGTATTACAACAACACCACTATGTCATACCTGAGTAGGTGCTGATGGACTGGTCGACAGTGACAGCAGGGAAGGGGGTCCTGGACAGCGGCAGGTACGGGGCACCGTTGTGCTGCTGAGCCTGCAGGTCTGAGGCCTCTGACACACGGGGCTTCAGACTAACATCAGGGGTGGAACTGTCAGTAGAGAGAAAGGACGAGTGTTAACCTGATCTACAGTAATCACGTTACTGCAGCAGTTAACCTAATAGTTGAACATGTGAACTGACATCTGAACTGTAAGAAGAAGACATACTTTATTGATCCCCAAAAAGGGAAATTAGATTTTTTTTTAATTCAATCCAAGTCCCTACGGACTGAGCTACTGCCAAACCCCTAAAGTAAGTGATGGTAGCTGAAACGAAAGTGAGCTAAAATTACATTTAAAAAAATTAGATGAACTGTCATTTAAAGAGAAAGAAAAGCAGTTGAAATGTCAGCTAAAGTTTAATCAATGAGAGCAATTGAAAAAGCAGTTAATTGTAAGGGGTCAGAGATGAATTTGAAGTTTGTAAGATGTTAATAGTTTAAGTTTCAGTTAAGGCAGTGACTATGTAAGTCAGCTGAAGAGTCACAATTAATGTTGATGGGTTTACATTCAAGATAAACACAAACACATCAAAGTCTATCCAATAAACAGGCATAATAACTTAAACTTATTCCAATAGACACACAAGACAAAAGACAAGTATGGGCTGATTATACCCAAATGTTTTTAGCTAAGGTCTCTCAAAGACTACTGCATAGTAATGACTATTAAAGAAATACAATATTATTACATAGCATGTTTTTTCAGGAAGTGGAAGAATAGGGACATATGCAAATAGCTTTTTTTCATGATATGACTGTATTTATTTTTATGAAATGTATAATAATTTTAAGGATAAAAATATCCACTGTCCAATAACACTGCACTGAAAGCCAACATCTGGTCAAAGCATAACACCCACATGTTGGTGTCAAAATACTAAATAATTAGCGAGAATATTTGAATGTGCTGCCATTTAAAAAACTAAACAAAAATTTCAGAGAAGGAGACAGAATTAGTGGAACAATTACAGTTGTTGTGCTATATGCTGATGTCAGTGAATTTGACTTGATGTATTTAAATGTTCCCACTTTTAGGCCAACAAAACCAATTAAGGATTCAATATTTCCCCACCAGAATTGCTTTCCTAGTAACAAAGAGAAGGCCTTGCAACTTTGCAACTAGACCTTCCAGTGACAGAATATTACAGAAAACATATCAAATTATAGAATATGTATGTAATATGTAAAAATCCAAACAATTGAAATCTTTTTTGGCCTGTTGTTTTTTGGTGTCAGGTTGAAATTTCAGGGTATTTTGTGTACTTAAACTCAAGACCTCACCATCTGAAAAACCTTAACAATGTCCTTGTTCCCGAGCCTTGCTTGCCGTGTAGATCACAATTTTTCTGTGTGACAGTTATTGTCATTATTGTTTTCCACCACTTCTACATTGGAGCATCCTTCTCTGCACTTTAGAAATACTAACCACTGTACATGTTCCACTACAAAGACCCGAAGAGAGATGATGTCTGTTAGAAAAATTATGTTATACATATATACTTTTTACATGTATATGTTTTCTCTGATCAATATTAAAATGTTTGCATTACTGCTGTTGACATCTGGTATCCGGGAAACACTGTCTTGTCCTTGTTTGGATCCCGGTGTGACGCTGGGAAAAGAAGAGGCGCCCCTGGACTGTGAAAAACTGTCAACATTACTGCTTTATTGTGACTGCGTGATTTATCTCATTCTACATTGGATTACAAGAGCTGCTGTAGAAAGCTTTTTTGGCAGTCATTTTTCTGTACTGATGCTGTGAGTACTGTAAAAACCGACCTACTTGCAAGTAAACAGAACTTTATTATAACTTCAGTGGTTCCTGTCTATTCTTGATAATGACATTATTCTAACAATTTTACTGCCAAGGCTCAGGACCATAATGCTATGTACTAATGCCTCAGTCATACAGGATACTAAAGAAAGGGATTTCCTAAAAATACAATGCAATTTTTCCATTGACAATTGGAGTATAAGCCCTAAAATTGTAGACTTAAAACCAGCTACCACATGACTAAGTGTATATATATATATATATATATATATATATATATATATATAAGCGTATATGTCTTGTATATGCTTCATATAGATGCCAAAAGTTCATGGGCACCAACCTTGTTTTGAGATAAATGTCTTTTATTTTCGATGTCTTGGATAAGTACCTCATTACCCACAATCCTGAAGAATCCCACAATTATATTAGATTAGATTTTACTTTATTTATCCCACAGCGGGGAAATTCCCTTATTACAGCAGCATTTTCTACGATAAGAGCAAAACAAACAAACACACAAGTAAACAAACAACAAACAAGCAAACAACAGACAATGAGCAGAAGGTATGGCTGAATGTAAAGTGGTGTCAAATAAAGGTTTTGTAAAGTGCGGTTGCCATAGTACAGAAAACAATATTGCAGTGTAAGTAAGTGACGTTAAAATTTAAATTGAATATGTAATTAAAATAATGTAGCAAAATCAGGTAACCATAATATAAATTATATTTACCTGTGACCATAAATAATATTGAAAAAGCAAGTACTTGTAATGGAAAAAATATACAAATACAGATAAAAAAAGATATACAGAGTATGTGCAGTAAATGAAACACAGGAACAGAAACTACGACAATATCAGGTAGTGCAGGTGTTGTAGAGTCTGACAGCGCCCGGGATGAACGACCTGCGGTACAATTCCACAGTAATGATTCTGATTGGTGGAACTCATGCAGCGGAAGAGGGGGAGTTGTCGGGACCTGATCCGTGCGCAAGCGCAAGATGAGAATCCTGTTTTACGAGGATTTACAACACTGAACGAATCACCATCTGTTCCCACGCTTCTGCCGTTAGCCTCCACTGGGAAGCTAACTTAGTTTGGCTAACAGCTAATCCAGCTAACCGCTAGCGGACAGCTTGATTCAGTCGAAAATACTGTTAACTACAAATGAACACAGGGAAAAGCAGGCTATAGCTGACGTGACAGCTTTTTTCAATTTTAACGGTTATTTTCAGGTTTTATTTTTAGGGTCTTTTAAAGTTCTTACATGTTGTCTCAGCTAGCGGTTAGCCAAATTAGCTGTTAGCTAAACAAACGTTAGCTTCCTTTAGTCAGGGGTTTGCGGTGGTTAATGGGAGAAGTAGTTCCTTCGTTCGATAATAAAAATATGTACACAGTCTTGTACCTTTAATTTTTTGGGGATTTTCTATTTGTTTTGTGACTCAAAATGATATGTTGTATGTTTATGAGTCACGTGGTAGCTGGTTAGCCTAAGGCATGGCCTAAAACTCTTTATACACAGATTTTTCCAGTGGGAAAAATTTACTTCCGGAACCCAAGTTCTCTGGAAGAGGGGCGGGACTATTGGGCTCTATTCACTGTTTGAGCTCAGCGGTAGTTGATGTAGTTACCCCAGAGTAGTGACTCTGTTCTGAATGTGAGAGATAGCCACGCCCCCTGATTTGCATATCATAACGGGAAATAAATATAGAGGGAAAATAATAAATGTGGCATTAGGAAATAAAAGTCCACAGAAATAAATAAATGTGGACATATGAAATAAAAGTACCATAAAATAATTAAAAGTAAAAACTTTTCATATATTAATTTAATTGATTTATTTTTATATGAATATTTACATGTATTTATGTATGTATTTATTGCCTCATTTATTTATTTCATGATGTATTTCAAAGGCATATAAAACATTTGTAAATATGTTTATGTATATTTTCATGTATTTATTCATTTATTTAATGTTGAATAAAATGGTATTCCATAAATACAAACATTAAAAGTCCTGTGTTATATCTCAATTATACATTAAATCCAAATTATAAAAAGGTGAACAACTGCAAAAATTGTAATAAAAATAATAATACATATTTTCCTGAGTGTTAATTATGTTCCTGGCAGTCTGCAGTACAGCACAGGTCAAACGTTACTCTTAAATGTTTACTCGTAAGTGTTATTGTGCCACACCCAAGTAGGTGTCCACAAGACATTTTATATATACTTACAGTCACTTTGAGTAACACGATACAAGCAGTGCGTTCCGGTTGCTATGGGGATGGACCTACGCTCACTCTCATATGCATTTGGGAGAAGACAAGAAAGTTGCTGTGTCAAACTCTCCCATTATTTCAACTGGGTAAACGGCCCATCTTTACGTGTTGGGGTCTCAACCTTTTTCTTAACGCCTGTTTGATTACTGTTTGTAATAAGAAGAATAAAGTGTAAATAGAAAGTTTACCATTGATCGAGGCAGCTAGCTGAGTAGGCTATCAGGCTAACAGTAGGCTGTAAAACAGTTAGCAACTGTCTCGCGAACAAGCTGGGGCGGCAAACTGGAATAACGTCACGGCAGACGGCTAGTTGTCGTCTCGCAGCAAACTGGGTCATTGTCATCCCAAGGATACATATCACATAGCCTTTTGAGCTACGACACTCTTGTTAGAAACGGTTAGGTTGAAAAGTTTAATGAATATGATTCAGTAAATACACACGGATTTTAGAAATGATTATTCTGGGTGGGCGCTGCTGGGCTTCTTCACATATTTAGTATTGTCTTACTCCGCAGTGCGTTTTGTTTGGAAAGTTAACTCTGGACTGCGTAAGATGGCTGGAAAGAGCTCTAAAACTCTCAATACTATTCAGACACAACTGCGGCCTGGTTCTCAAACTGCGACCACATCCTCGAGTGAGCCATCTGTTGCTGCAGAGGCCGCCTCAACGCACGCTAACCTTGACATCGCTGCCCTCAAGCTCGACTTGCTGGCCTCGATGAGGAAAGATTTTGCTGATATTTTTAAAAAGGAACTCCAGGATACTCTCGGGGATGCTTTGTCTACTATCAAGCTCGACCTGCAAGCGGTGAAGTCACAGCTGGCGAATGATAAAGTTGCTACCGATGCTACCATATCCAAGCTAAAGGGTACGGTTGGAGAGATGGAGCACGCACTTAGCGAGTGCTCCGATGACATTGCCGGGATGAAAACTACTTTTGAGTGCCTCTCAGCTACCGTGGTCAAGCTGGAAAATAAATGTGAAGACTTGGAGTCCAGATCACGGCGTAACAATGTTAGGATAGTGGGAGTACCGGAGGGTCCTGACACCTGTACCACTGCTGCTGTAGCCGCCTTACTGAAGGAAGCGTTCAGTCTGGAAAAAGAGCCGCTTTTGGACAGGTCCCACCGGACCCTCCAACCCAAACCCAAGCCTGGTGATCGTCCACGAGTCATTGTGTGCAGATTTAATTTTTACAGTGACTGTGTTGACATTCTGCGC
>NC_045740.1:25767071-25767286 GCF_008692095.1 Etheostoma spectabile | reverse complement strand
AGAGAGCTCCGACAGATTAAAGTCAGAGACTTAACCGTCTCACTCTTCCCGGATCACACTGCCAAGATGGCTCGGGCTGCTTTCAATGAGGTCAGACGCCAACTTTGTGGCATTGTCGGTGCTCGATATGGTCTGATTCATCCAGCGCGACTTCGCATTACATACAACGGTGTTGGGAAGGACTTTGTTTCTGTGGATAAAGCCAGCGACTATGT
>NC_045740.1:25766915-25767053 GCF_008692095.1 Etheostoma spectabile | reverse complement strand
GTGAGCTCTAGTAGCTTTTCAGATTTTTGTTCTATTATTCCTTAGTTTGTGGACTCACAGCCTTATATATCTACATGTTCAGTATTTTTTTTCAGTATATTTTCAGGTTTTCTGGCTTGCTACACTAACTAGGTTAGT
>NC_045740.1:25766808-25766905 GCF_008692095.1 Etheostoma spectabile | reverse complement strand
GTTTGTTTATAGCAGGTATTTTTTTTTCCTTCAATCTTACTGTATATGGTTAACATAATATGTATATTTTGTATTTTGTACTTCAGATATGATCAGC
>NC_045740.1:25766184-25766798 GCF_008692095.1 Etheostoma spectabile | reverse complement strand
TTTATGCTTTCTCCATCTGATAGTACAGGACTGAGGGCCTACTATTATTTGTCATTTTGCATTTTTACGTGCTTTACTATATTCATGTGCATACTGTTAAACAGTGTTGAGATCGGCGGGAGTTTTTTTTTCTCTCTTACCTTTGTCTATTCTGCATGGTCTCCGGGTTGTTCAACGCTATTGTGGACAACTTTTGGTTATTGTGGGAAACACTGCTGTCTCCTTTGTTCTATGGTTATATGGGGACTTTGGGTGTATTTGTGTTTGGGGGTATGTTGGGGGGTGGGTGCTCTCTATGACCATTTTCATTTTTTTATGTTATTTTTTTATTTAAATGGTTAATGGCATTATAGATCCCAGCATGGCTGGGTCAGGCACACCTCTCAGATTTATCAGTGGAATATCAGAGGTATGGGGAATCCTGTTAAGCGATCTAAGGTTTTTGCGCACTTGAAACGTTTAAACTCTGATATAGTATTCTTGCAGGAGACTCACCTTCGCGTCAAAGATCACCGTAGGTTACATTGCCCTTGGGTGGCTCAAGTTTTCCACTCAAATTTTAATTCAAAAGCTAGAGGAGTCGCCATTTTAGTTAGCAAAAAAGTTCAGTTCTC
>NC_045740.1:25766005-25766174 GCF_008692095.1 Etheostoma spectabile | reverse complement strand
GTTATTGCTGATAGGAATGGCAGATACCTCATGGTTGCTGGTACTTTGTCACAAAAGATGGTTTTGTTTGTAAATGTATATGCCCCAAACTTCGATGATGTTAAATTCGCTAACAGATTGCATTCCCTTCTTGAATACACATCTGCTGATCTTCGGTGGGGATCTAAAT
>NC_045740.1:25765849-25765995 GCF_008692095.1 Etheostoma spectabile | reverse complement strand
ACCCAATCTTGGATCGTTCTAATCCTCAAAATCTGACTCAATCTACTATGTCTATAACATTCTCTGATTTTATGAAACGGAGTGGTCTTGTTGATCCATGGAGATCTCATAACCCCACCATTAAAAAATTCTCTTTCTTTTCCCAG
>NC_045740.1:25765593-25765839 GCF_008692095.1 Etheostoma spectabile | reverse complement strand
CATATTCTAGGATTGATTACTTTTTTATTGACAGTACACTTATTGCAGGTATAATTTCCTCTGACTATTTAGGTATTGTAGTATCTGACCATTCAACTTTATTATTAGATATTCAACTTTCTACCTATAAACGTAGCCCACCACTTTGGAAATTTAACTCTCTTCTATTGGCAGACAAAGAATTTTGCTAATTTATTTCAAATTCTATTGATGAGTTCTTGTCTTTCAATCAAAATGACTCCTCTT
>NC_045740.1:25759075-25765583 GCF_008692095.1 Etheostoma spectabile | reverse complement strand
GCTGTGGGAGACAATTAAATGTTACCTGAGAGGTCAAATTATTTCTTACTCCGTTCTTTCTAATTAAAGGATTAATGCTAGACTTAATGCACTCACATCTGCGATTTGTAACCTTGATCAGAGATATGCACTGAACCCTTCTCCGGAACTACTTAAGCAGCGTCTTGATTTGCAAGCAGAATTTGATCTCATTTCAACTAAAGAAGCAGAGCACTTGTTACTAGGGGTGATCCGAGTATCCGGCTGAAACGAGTATCTGAGTATCTGAGAGAAATATGAGTCAATATCCGTGCTCGGATTGAATACAACTCCTCAACTGGCCGCGCTGCGTTCTATGATAGTCACTGCGCCCCCCCTCCACGCCTACAAACCCGCTCGGATCAATCACACACAAGAACATGGAGAAATACGCTCCCTCTCTCTCTCTCTTGCTCGCTTGCTCTCTCTCTCTCTCTCTCTCTCTCTCTCGCTCGCTCGCTCTCTCTCTCTCTCTCTCTCTCTCTCGCTCGCTCGCTTGCTCCCGCTCCCTCAGTCAATTCGGTCTGCGGATCTGTTACGTTAACGTTTAGGGTTTCTTCAGCTTTAGGTTTGTTTTTAACTTCGGCTTGTAGTACTTACTAGTAACCAGTAGATTTTGGTGAACGTGGGTTTCAGACATGCTGCTTGGTTTAAATGCAACTCCGTTGCGTCTCTGCCATCGGAGATTTTTTTTTTTACTGTAGCTGCTCCGCCCCCTCTCTCTCTGGTCTCTCTCTACTCAACACACAAACACACACACACACACACACACACACACACACACACACACACACACACACACACACACACACACACACACACACATATATACCTGTGTGAAAATAAAGAAATATAAAAAAAAAAAGAACAAAAACAAAAAAAAAAATCACATGATCATTAAAAAATAAAAAGTTAAAAAAAGAAAGTTATAATGAGTATGAAAACTCTGTCATTACATTTATTCATAATTGCCACCGATGTGTGGATTCGTTGTTGCAAAAGGTCTGTATATAGTTTGTTTGTTACCATGACAACACCATTGATCTGAAGCTCGATGCTGTCATGTAAATAGTTTTCAAATCAGCAATAAATATAACACTTTCTGATCAACCCATATCAATTGCATGCTTAAAATAACATACCGGTTAAAGCCCCGCCCATTTCAAGACAACCCGATCCACTTCCGGGTTGAATCTGACCACTTCCGGGTTAGGCCCCGCCCAGTCCAAGTACGAATACGGATACAGATAATTCATGTGGTAAACAGATACAGATACAGATATTGCTGTACTGGCTCATCCCTACAAATATATTTGATAAATTGTTGTTTTGTGTATGTAGCTTATAAGAATAGGTACATGTTTGATCTTGTATTTCTGTGTTTGTGGGGAATTCTGTTAATATGACCAGTATTCGTAGGCAGCTATGTGTAGCGACAACTTTTATAACAGCGTAGCCATGTGAAGTGCACTATGCAGCCATTGTGGTCTTGTATAATTGATGTAGGTTAGAATGTGAATTTATAGGATGTGATATTGTGTTATTTTGGAAAATGGAAATATGGCCATATTTTATCATTTATTCTGAATGAATAAACTCAGATTTGGGAGAAGACAAGAAAGATGCTGTGTCAAACGCTCCCATTATTTCACCTGACTTTTAGGGAATTTAATTTTGTTACCCGGTCTCCTTGCCTGGGACCTGTAACATTATGCACTAGTGTTTGTCCACTAGATGGCAAGTATGCAATCCACAGCTGAACAGTCAATCACACTCTGCAGTGCTAAAGTGCCCAGCAACACGGTGCACACAGCAACAGCATTTAAATTAAGGAGCTGCTTGGTTCAAATGATTCAGACTAACTTATGGTCTTGAAAGAGAAAGAGTGAGAGACAGAGATAGTGTGGATGGAGGGCAGTTGGTTCAAATGATGCTGATTAAAATTCTTTAGCCCATTTTAAAACTCTGTATTCTCCACTGTGCTCTTTTAATTGCAGGGGTGCTTAGATTTAAAGGTAGATACTAGCTTATAATGGTGGGCAGATCGATCCAAATATCAATAAATATCAATAATATCAATAATATCAATACCAATGTTGGTATTGATATTTGACAATACCGGCGTAATGAGATCGATACTTTAATTTAAGTTTCTCTCCAGTATGCACCGCTGCGATTTCATCAAAAAGGTGACCTGGTTGTTAGTGGCGACAAACTGACCAAAGCCAGTTAATTAACTCAGAGAATCGGCTGCCATACACCAATGAATGGACTCACTCCTGTTTGTTTTTTTAACGTCATTTGTGCCGGCAGCGTTTCGCTCAAGCTGAGTGCAATCGATGTCTGCTCCGTGGTGTGTGTAGCGGGTCTTCTTCTGCTACTCTGTGTGTAGTAATCTGGCTCATTAGCGCCTCCACTTGAGTGGTGGAAGAATCAATCAGGAAATAGGCTACCTCAAGCAACACAATTGGACCTTGGGTATGGAGCTAGAACAGTGACAGTAACCTGTGGTATTGAAAATAAAATTTGGCATTGAAACAACAAATATCAGCACTGAAAACTGTTGAACTGATATATAAAATACAAACATCAAAAATTAACAATCTCACAATCCTATGATATTATTTCACTTTGACATTTGTTTGCATCATGATGGTTTTTCAATGTCAATCTACATTTTTTCTTGATGTCTGTCTTTTCAGTGACAGTTTTTTTTTTTACGCTGTCAAGATTTTTACAATGTTACTGGTTTTCAGTTTAAACTTTCTGTCATTGTTTTGGCGTAGGGAGAAGAGGCCTGAGGGGAGGGACAAAGAGGGCGTGGCTTGTGGGTAACTTACATAGGCTACTGGCGAAAGACCTCCATAGGAATCCTCACAGATGTGTTGAAACCGTATATCTGCAATGTCTTCCTCAAGTTCACCTGGAACCTCCAAATCTCAAGTAAATATGTTCATCTCTGCCATTTTTTCACATAATAGGTTTCTAGGCAAATCACACACTTTCACTATGTGAAAAAAAGGCAGGATTCCTGTGGTCCTGTGAAGGTGCGGTCTCTCAACAGTAGCCTATGTAAGTTACCCACAAGCCACGGCCTCTTTGTCCCTCCCTTCAGGCCCTCCTCTCTACCCCAAAACAGTGACAGAAAGTTGAAACTGAAAACCAGTGACATTTTTAAAATCTTGCCAGCGTAAAAAAACAAAACCTGTCACTGAAAAGACACAGACATCAAGAAAAAATGTAGATTGACATTGAATAACCATCATGATGCAAACTAATGTCAAAGTAAAATAATATCATATTATTGCGAGATTATTACTTTTTGATGTTTCAATGCCAAATTTTATTTTTAATACAACAGGTTACTGTCACTGTTCTAGCTCCATACTTGGGCTGAAATAGTTGTTGAAGAGTTGTAGAAGAACATTTGCAGTGAGAGCTACTTGGTGTGACTGTTATTGGTGACTGTTGACTCAAATACTGAATGCTGTACTACTAACGTTGAGAGCCAATCCCATGAGTCATTGTGATGTATCAGTGCATCAAATACTCTGCAAATAAAAAGCTGTGATATAATTATGGTCTTTAATGTAGCCTATGTTTGTGTTTACAAAATCAGCACATTTTAGTATTTTGTGCACGACAACTGTATAATAATGCAGTGCATGACATGAGGAGACCGTGGTGACCGTATGACACCTAATCAACTGGAGTCCGTTTTTCAAACGAGAAGACTAACGTTAGGCTACTGAAGGAGTGATTGTGGCTGCCGCTCGAGTGATGTAATCAAATGTTGTCTATGGTTCTCGGTCAAATCCACACAATAGCGCTTGGAAAGAATTATAACCTATAAAGAACATGTAGGCTACATGTAACGTTAGGCAATCTTGGTAGTTACGTTCAATGTTAAGAAGTTAGGCTGTGACTAGGAGACCGCGCACCAGGCTATGAACGAGACTGAATGTAACCCCCAATTTCCACAGGATGCGTAACGGCTGCGGATCTGCTCCTGAACAGGGTCGGAGTCATTAGGTTCCCATTTAAGTCAATGGACTACAGAACAGCTGCGTCCCATGTCCAGCGATCCGCAGTCCTCTGGAGCAGATACGCAGAGCTTCTATTTTTGCTGGATGCCGGGGAGCTCTATAGCAATTCATCACGCGGCAGATGTGCGGGACAGGAAGTCGAGCAGAGAAACAAAATAAAACATCCAGTTAATTTTCAAAATAAAATCACGGCGGATCATATTTCCCTGCACTACACCTTGACAACACAGCACAGAGGTTTTTTCCTCTATATTCCTCTGGATGGAAAACAAACTGTTGTTATTTTTGTGGTTCTATTCTACATGAATTTGCGAGATCTTGCGGGTCCTCGAAACTTCAGCTGTCAGTCATGGCCGCAGCCGTTTGCAACAAATCCGGACTAGGTGGGTATTGATAGATGGCGTTGCGCTGAACATACGCAGCACAGCCGTTATGCATCCGGTGGAAATTGGGGGTAACCATGCAATCGTCTATTATAATCAAGCGGTCTTGGTTCTCAACAAGTTTTTTATTAACCAAGAATTATTAACCAAGCCTTGTTTCTAGTGCATCTTAGATGATCGTGTTCATGGAAATTCACACATTTTTAATGGGGAAGTACATCCCATACAAATACACGTCATGTTATCATGGTAGTTATGTTAAGTAAATACGCAATCACCAATGTTGTACCGTTACATGACTCAGCGGCGCCAGGCAAACAAGCAATCAAGCAGCCAAGCCTGGCGATGGCCAGCAGCACACAAACAGAAGCAAGACAGAGACGGAGCAGTAAAATGGCAACGGGTAAGAGAAGCGCCATGTGGCTAGCTGGTTAATTTGTAAAAAGGCTTTAAGGCTGGTAAAACAACTTATGTATTCAAGCATATGAAAATTTGTTCCCGGGATTTGTGTAATTAATAAACCAAAGGTAAAATCCCCAAAACACAAGTCATAAGAATTATTAAAAAGTATCAATATTGTGTTGGTATTGGCAATACTGGCCCCGTATTTACTTGGCATTGGATCAATTACAAAAAATTAAGTATTGCACACCACTACTAGTTTAATAAAAACGTGATTTTCTTTCAAGTACATGCAGAGAAAACAAAATCTACGAGGTGGACTGGCAAGACTCTCCGCTTGAGACTCCCGGTGTGGTATGGCGCATTGGGCGGAGGATGGAACAAAATCGCGCCACAGCTGGAACAAAGCACAGCCCAGTCCAAAATCCGGGTAAGACTTTAAATTGAATTCATCTGTGGTAAAACTTTACAATGGGGTAAAACGTAGGTCGATAATGAATTAACGAATGATGAACGAATGGTTAGTTAATGATTAGTTACTGATTGACTGTGATTCAAGTACTAATGATTAGTTACTGTTAAACAGATTGGTAGTTACTAGGGATGAGCCGAATACTCTACTGAAACGAGTATCCGGTACGGATAAAGCACTTTTGCAGAGTACAAGTATTATACGAGTAATACGAGTCAATATCCGTGCTCGGATTGAATAAGTCTCCACTGACTGTGTCTCCATTCTGTGATAGGCTAGTCCCAGCGTCCCTCCCCTACACTATTCTGTGATAGGCTAGTCCCAGCGCCCCTCCCTACACACACAGATTCCTCCTGTTGTTGTGTCCCACCGGCCCTGCTCACACACGCTCAGGACACGGAGACGTGAACAGCTCTCCCTTTCAGGTCCGTGGGACTTTCCCGTTAACATTTAGGGTTTCTTCAGCTTCAGGTTTGTTTTATACTTCGGTTCAAACTAGTACCTAGCAACCAGGAGACTTCTGGTAACGTGGGGTTTGTTCAGACATAGTGCTCGGTAGAATGCGACTCGGGTTGCATCTCTGCCGTCGGAGTTTTTTTTTTTTTTAATACTGCCTGCTGGCTCTAACCACTTTTTTTGAGTGTCTGAAACTTTCTTGCTGTGTTTTATAAAAAAATAAAAGGCAGTTGCGGTATAAATAAATAATATACAAATAAATACACACAAAACCTTCCAACCCCCCGCCCCCTCTCTTCTGTTTCTCTCTCTCTCTCTCTCTCTCTCTCTCTCTGTAGCCTATCTCTTACTCACTCATAGACACACACACTCACACAAACCTGTGAAAATAAAAAAGAACCCCCCCAAAAAAAAAAGTTAAAAAAAGAAAGTCATATTATTGAGTATGAAAACTCTTGTTCATTACAATTCCACATTGCCATGTAGTATTTTGTTGCAAAACTTGTTATATACTGTAGGCCTATATAGTTAGTTTGTTACCATGACAACACCATGGTCTGAAGTCAATGCTGATGCTGTCACGGAAATAGTTTTCTAAGCAGCAAATATAACAATTTCTGATCAACCCATATCAATTGCATGCTTAAAATTACATACCGGTTAAAGCCCCACCCATTTCAAGACAACCCGACCCTCTTCCGGGTTGAATCTGACCACTTCCGGGTTAGGCC
>NC_045740.1:25752753-25759053 GCF_008692095.1 Etheostoma spectabile | reverse complement strand
GGATACAGATAATTCATGTGGTAAACAAATACAGATAATGCTGTACTCGCTCATCCCTAGTAGTTACTGTTAAATATTGCTTACCCATTTTTGTGCCAAGAATATTAGTCATCACATTTGGGTCACAATTCCGAAGAGCGATTGGTCTGTCACTTGTAGGATCTGTAACTCTGAAGCAAGCATTTATCTGCTTTTGGTCAGTCACCAATCCACCCAATTTAGATTTAATCCTATGAATGGCTTGACTAGCTTGTTCTCCTCCAAGTTGACTTGCTAATAACTTTTCGGGTTTGTCACCCAGTTTAAAGTGTTTCTGCCTGAGCTTTAGTAATTGGCTGCTGACATGTTTATTAAGTATAGTATTATATTCCTATTTTTATTTTAAGCTCTTGTTGTAGTCAGATTGTAAAAGGGAGGATCTATATATCTCCTCAAGTTCTTGAAGCGTCTTATCATATTCCAAAGGTGTCCATTAAAGGGAAACAAAAAAAGAAATTTCAACCTGGACCCTATTTTTCTATGTTTTTGTGTCTAAGTGTCTGATCAATGACAACAATCTTCAACATAAGATCGCTGCAGTTGGCAGTGTGAAACAAGCTACAATGTTAACAGGGCAATTTCACAGATTGTATTTACATACATAAAAACATCCACAAAATTGCCCTTGCTAAAGCCACCAGACTCCATGTAAATAAACAGTAACTTTAGCAGCAAGAAGTGGGTTAAAACACCAAATATGCTTTTGTATGGAGAGGATATCTTTAAATTAAAGTGATTCCAGGCTATGGTCATATATATTTATGTTATAAGTGGAAATTGTATGTATTTATGTATGTATGTATTGTATGTTTGGTAATAATTCAGAATAAATCAAAAATATACATCCATGAGAGTGGAAAGAAAAATCTCTGTCAGCAGGATGCTGTAGTTGCCAAATACCAATCATGTTCCAAGTCTTAGTTAAATCATACACAGTTTGCAGTGAAGCTATGGAGGTGGTTTTGTTGAAAGCTGGTATCATATCAAAAGCTTTAAAGGTGCCCTGCCACACGTATTTCATTACTCTGTGGTAATGTCTTAAGTTCTACCATGGACTCTTTAACATTTTTTGTGGAAAGAATGGCTTTGTCACCTTGTTTCAAGCCATTCTAGTGTGGTAAAGGGAAACTGCATGAAGACTGAGCTCAATTTGTGCCAGTTCTCATTAATATTCAACAAGATAAGCTGCTTGACTCTGATTGGCTAACAGCTATTATCCTTTACTCAACACGGCTGGGCGAGTTCATGAATAGTAATGAGCTCAGGCAACAAGACATCAGACTGACCAGCTTTTGTAATTGGCCTGATTTTTCTACCTATTTCTTTTCAGTGGCTAGAGCTGACAGATGAGGTAGCAGTTCATTTTCACATGCACAACATAACACAGACACATATGGACCTAACATATTTCAAAAAATGCAAGTAAAAACTGTTTTGTGTGGCAGGGCATCTTTAAGAAAAAAATCAGGATTGTCACAATTCACATTGATATTAAGTATTTATACTGGAAAGGAATTTATGTGACATGAAATCATTAAAGGTATAGTAAGTGATGTTATTTCAATAGACTTTTTGTCAAATTCAGCGTATGTCTCCTTACGTTCACCTAGCTAACTTTTTTCTGTGTGTACTCTACACCTCCGGTGTACAGTCCCTGACAAAAGTCTTGTTGCTTGTGTACAAATTGACCTGAAGTGCCGCTACAATATATATCTAATCAAGATTTTATTACAAGAAATGGCTCATTTTAATCCCAACAGCTTTTGTAATAATGTTCAGTGCAAAAAGAAACTGTCAAAAAGTATTCTAATATTGACAGCTTGGTAAAGCCCATTGAGTCAATTTTGCAAAGACATAGTGTTGTCGCCTTGTCATAGAGCTTCACCTGTGACTAATAATGGATCAATAGGTTCAGGTGTGTATAAAAACAACCCCAGTACACTCACTTCACATCAACGCAACTAGACCCTGCAAACATGCCTAAGATTACCCTGAGATAAAGTTTTGATATCAAGAGGTTAAGACCAGATCCACTGCTGATGTTGCAGACACCTTCATGTGTCTCAGCGTCAAGTACAGAGGATAAAAAAACATTTGAAGACACTGGAGATGTTTTTGAAAGCCCAGGTCAGGCAGACCCCGCAAGACAACTGCTTGAGAGGACCGTTTGTTGGCTCGAAAATCCAAGGCCAGCCCATTTTATGCAGCAGAGCTCCACCAGACCTGGTCCCCTGAAGCCCTGTGTCAACCAGAACGGTTGTGGATTCTGTCTCGAATGGCCTCCATGGTCGAATCAGTGCCCAGAGAAGCCAGCACAAACAAAAGACAATTGAAAAACGTGTGGCATTTGCCAAGGCCACCACAGCTTCTAAAAGGTGGACGCTGGAGAAGTGGAAGAAAGTGGATTTTTCAGATTAATCTTCTGTTGAATACACCACAGTCCAAAATATTGCAGAGACCTACTGGAGCCGCATGGATCCAAGATTCACCAAGAAAAACAGTGAAGTTTGGTGGCGGAAAAATCATGGTCTGGGGTTACATAGTATGGGGGTGTGCGAGAGATCTGCAGGGTGGAAGCGACATCAATAGTCTCAAATACCAAGAAATATAGCTACCTTATATTCCCAACCATAAAAGAGGCCAAATTCTTCAGCACAATGGTGCTCCATCTGCAGGCATACTTCCATCTCCACTTCAAAGTTCCTCAAGGCGAAGAAGATCAAGATGCTCCAGGATTGGCCGGCCCAGTACCAGGCAGAGGAACATCATTGAGCATATGTGGGGTAGGTGAAAGAGGAAAGCATGGAAGACCAAACCAAAGAATATTGATGAACTCTGGGAGGCATGCAAGAACTGCTTTCTAGCTATTCTGATGACTTCATCAAAATTGTATGAATCCTTGCCAAACCGCATGGATGCAGTCCTTAAGCCATGGAAGTCATACAAGATCTTAAATTTGAATCTACAGCACCGCTATTTAATTTGCTGACATTTTAGTATTTGTAGTAAATTTGTTCAATTTATGTAAGGCGCAAAAACTTTGTCTTGCCAAAATTTACCTTCTGTTTGTTTAAATAATAAATCTTTGTTTAGTGAAACTAATTTATTTCAGGGCATTAACATATTTGGGATGGTTTAGCTTTTCATATGAGCTATTTCTTAAACCAATTTATTATTAAAAGTCAGGTTAATAGCAGGTGTTTCTACAAAATAGATAAGCGACAAGACTTTTGTCAGGGACTGTACAAGACGAAGCTCAGTGCGTGTCAATGCCATTGGAGTTACTGCAAGTCTGTTGAAGAATGTTAGAGAAATTCAGCACACAATGCCGTGCCTTGCTTACTTGCAACCACCCGCCCTGCTAAAAAGGCAAGGAAAGAGACTGAAGCTGAAAAACAGTGATTAAAAGGGGCTGTAGATAGTGAGAGAAAAAACTGGAGGAAACATTGGCATAGTTTTTGAGCAATGGCGACAGAAGAAAACTGCAAGACATGGAAAGTAAAGCAGTGGTTGCAGTTTTTGTTGTACAGGTATGTTACGTTATTTTTTTATTTTGGAGGGTGGGATGACTTGTTGTTGTTTTCAGGAAATGTCTAGCCAATGTTAGCAATTTAAGCCCAATGCTAATGTTAGCTTCACTGTCAATTTAGGCTACTAGTAAGCTAACGTTACACTAGCTAATGTATGTTATCTAACAAAATGCTAATTTTCTTAACGCTATTTGTTCCCCCGGGGTCTGAACATGTGTCATGTACATATTGGCTTTACACAAATGCACCGATGCAGGGTCAGGGTCTTTCTTTTTTTGTTATTTTTCTTTGATGGGCAATACACACACAAAGGTTATCAATAATATTGGTACTAAATATTTGCGGCAGAGAAATGGTAAAGGTACTGTTTTTCATTGTGGGCGTCTTTCTATATTCTCTCGCAAGAACAATCACTTGCCAGAATAGTTTACCACAGCTAATAATACTGCATCCATAGCTAGAACTGACACTGGAGCCCTGGACAAAGTTTTGATTACTTTATGACATTTAATTTTGTTTATATGAAAAATAATCAAGTTTTACAACATAATTGTGCATCATGTATGGAGATGGGATATAATGTCATATGTTGTAATAAGATGAATGGAAAGTAATTTATAATTTTTTTTACTCAAAGAAAATATAAAAACAAAGGGTACTTTGCACAGTTAATTTCTCCTTGGAATAAATGAACAAAGCAGTTTTAAGCCTTGCTTTAAAATGTCAAGGCACCAGTGCTCGTGCTCTATGTGTGGAGGGAGAAGGGGAAAGGGTTAGAGAAGAGAAGAAGCTACTTTTAAATCTCGCTAGCTTCTCAACCTTACAAACCCTGCCCTATAAGTGTCATGAAAAGTCAACTACCCGGACTACACTGTATCAGGGAAGGTTCAGAGGCAAGTGAAATGAGATGCAAGACTATAAAAATATCAAATATGAAGAGTGGCACAGTGACCTCTCGAAGCATAGCTTGCTGCTCACTATGACCACAAAATTTTTTGCTACCTGGTAGAGCATTTACCTCTATAGCATTTAGTCTATATCTTGTCTTTCTTTCAATAAATTTAAATGTATTTTATATATTAAATATTTTTTCTCATCCAAGTGTCTTTTGTTGTCTATACATGTGTGAGTGTGTGTGGTACCGTCGTAATGAGGTTCCAAGTGGTGGTCCTGGTCTTGAGGGGATCAGTGGCGGGGGAGACCCGATGCCCATATCAGGAAGCTGGGTGAACCGAAAACCCTGCAGAAGCCACAAACGTAACTTTCTCACATAACAAGCATCTGGACTCTACAAAGTATTCAATACAATGAACAATGGTGGAAGAAACAACAAACAAATATTAACGGATAAAAAGGGCCACAAAATCAGATGGATGCCAGATCAGAGCAAAACAGAAGATAATTACAAATTCAAGCTGCATTAGTCTCTTTAATCTCTTTAAAGCTGTTGGCAATTCACATACTGAGAGCACTAACAGCAGCTTTTCTGTCCAACATATTGTTGGAAATGTTGTGAGCATATGGAATTCCATTAACCTACATTATTTTGGGGTGGAGGCAGTAATGTGAGAAACAGAACAAGAACCGGTCATAGAAACAACTTCACACTCAACACCAGGGCCTTAAAAATAGGCAGAACTGGTAGTGCGGCTGCGCTGGGGCACATGAGGTGAACGGGCCTGTAGAGAGAGCGGGCCCTCCAACAACATGTTTGGTGGGCAGTTGTGGGTGATTAGAATTGACACTTGATAGCTTTCTCTTTGACCTCTCTACCTTCTCAATAAAATAGCCTTAAAGTAATTTATTTGACAGTAAAATCCAATACATTGTTACTAAAATGTATACATACATATTTATGTATATATAAAGTGGTGAGAAGTTGTTGTGAATTCCTCATGCTACAGAGACTGTTTAGTTACAGTTACGTTAGTTACGGTTGTTTGTTACGTACGTTAGTTACGTAAGTTATGTCAGAAATCACCGCAACGCTTTGTGTTAGTTTTATTACGGCAGTCGCCTGTACTGAAGTCAGAGACGATGTGAGTTGGTGCTTATATCTAGCTATTGTAACAGCAGATTAAGCTATCCATATGTTGTTTCTGTCTTAAATGTTATGCTAATGTTAACCGTTTTCCACCTGTAATGTGAAACAGTTAGCTTATCTGTGTTTTGCTAGCATGCTAATTTTCCACTGCACACCATAGATGTTGCTAGCTAGTGTGTGACTCGTTTTTGGTGCTGTGCAGGATAGGATATTCATTTTATTTGCACACTGTGATTGTTCTATATCTTCTTTTAGTATTTTAGTTTGATTAGATTAATAATACCCTATTCTGCTAGATAATAATAGGCAAATCAGCTGTGACGCTAATGTACCTTCCTTTTTGGATTTATTTCCGAAACTTCATTCATCATTCATTCATGCCTTCCTTCATTCAATCATTCATTCGTTCATTCATACAAGCAACAATGTACAGCTTGTGACTGCCTGTCTACGCTCCACCAAATAAAAGTTGAACTCCATCTGGTGACTCGTGCTCTCTGATAGGAGCCCTGAAATGGCTAATACTCGTCATCCAGCATTCACAGGGTTAAAAACCCAACAGAAGTATTTGATAAAGTGCCAATTTTGCAGGTTTTCCTACTTAAAAAGCATGTGGAGGTTTGTAATTTTTTATCATAGGAACATTTCAACTGTGAGAGATGGAATCTAAAACAAAAATCCAGAAAA
>NC_045740.1:25752511-25752743 GCF_008692095.1 Etheostoma spectabile | reverse complement strand
CATTGTATGATTTTTAAATAATTAATTTGCATATTATTGCATGACATAAGTATTAACCAGTAAGAATCCCGGCTCTCACAGACCAGTTTTTCTTTAAGAAGCCCTCCTGTTCTCCACTCATTACCTGTATTAACTGCATCTGTTTGAACTCGTTACCTGTATAAAAGACACCTCAAACTCAATCAGACAGACTCCACCCTCTCCACAATGGCCAAGACCAGAGAGCTGTGTA
>NC_045740.1:25752364-25752501 GCF_008692095.1 Etheostoma spectabile | reverse complement strand
TCAGGGATAAAATTGTAGACCTGCACAAGGCTGGGATGGGCCACAGGCAAGCAGCTTTGTGAGAAGGCAACTGGCGCAATTATAAGAAAATGGAAGAAGTTCAAGATAACGGTCTGGGGCTCCATGCAAGATCTCAC
>NC_045740.1:25751996-25752354 GCF_008692095.1 Etheostoma spectabile | reverse complement strand
GCATCAATGATCATGAGGAAGGTGAGAGATCAGTCCAGAACTACATGACAGGATCTGGTCAATGACCTGAAAAGAGCTGGGACCACAGTCTCAAAGAATACCATTAGTAACACACTAAGCCGTCATGGAATTAAAATCCTGCAGCGCACGCAAGATCCCCCTGCTCAGGCCAGCGCATGTCCAGGCCCGTCTGAAGTTTGCCAATGACCATCTGGATGATCCAGAAGAGGAATGGGAGAAAGTCATGTGGTCTGATGAGACAAAAATAGAGCTTTTTGGTCTAAACTCCACTTGCCGTGTTTAGAGGAAGAAGACGAATGAGTACAACCCCAAGAACACCATCCCAACTGTGAAGCAT
>NC_045740.1:25751779-25751986 GCF_008692095.1 Etheostoma spectabile | reverse complement strand
ACATCATTCTTTGGGGATGCTTTTCTGCAAAGGGGACAGGATGACTGCACCGTATTGAGGGGAGGATAGATGGGGCCATGTATTGCGAGAGCTTGGCCAACAATAACAATAACAGCATTGAAGATCGGTTGTGGCTGGGTCTTCCAGCATGACAACAACCCGAAACAAAGCAAGGGCAACTAAGGAGTGGCTCCGTAAGAAGCATCT
>NC_045740.1:25751544-25751769 GCF_008692095.1 Etheostoma spectabile | reverse complement strand
GAGTGGCCTAGCCAGTCTCCAGACCTGAACCCAACAGAAAATCTTCGGATGGAGCTGAAAGTCTGTATTGCCCAGCGACAGCCCTGAAATCTAAAGAATCTGGAGAAGGTCAGTATGGAGGAGTGGGCCAAAATCCCTGCTGCAGTGTGCGCAAACCTGGTCAAGAACTACAGGAAATGTATGATCTCTGTAAATTCAAACAAAGGTTTCTGTACCAAATATTAA
>NC_045740.1:25748339-25751534 GCF_008692095.1 Etheostoma spectabile | reverse complement strand
CTTTTCTGATGTATCAAATACTTAAGTCATGCAATAAAATGCAAATTAATTATTTAATGGGATTTTCTGGATTCTCTGGTTTTAGATTCCGTCTCTCACAGCTGAAGTGTACCTATGCTCAAAATCAGCAGGGTATCAAATACTTGTTCTCCCCACTGTGTGTGTGTGTGTGTATATATTTGTGCTGTCAGACGCATTCTTAACAGCGTCAATTTTTTTATAGCAAGATTAACGTTCTTTTTGGCCTAGCAAATTTCATAGTTTTTTTACACATGCTGTTGCAACAACTAGTAATGTTAGAAAAACTACAACACCACACCGGATCTAGCTAGACCGGAAACAAAACAACAGGCACGCCGCACACACTTATTTGGGCTTGCGAACCGGCCAAAGAGCAGTAAGTACGTTTTGAGTGGATGACGAGCGCAAGACACCGAACTGGATGGCAGTAAGATTCTGGATGGAAAGTTTACTTTTTAAAAGTTGGCAAATTGTTCCATTGACAAGACCAAAGTGATCTGTGTGTTTTGTCGTTGTGAACTGAGCTATCATCGCAGCACGTCCAGTCTGAAATACCACTTGATGGCCAAACACACAGCTAATGCCAATTCTCCACCCCCTCTTTAAAGTATTATTTTCACCCTTTTATTGCTGGAAAGTGTTACATTGTATGAGTGATTATTTGCTCCAAGTGTGAATCACTGGTCCAAGTGAGACTGTTACGTGAGAAATTGAACACTACAGTAGGCTAAATGCCAAGGAAAGCAGGGTCTATTGCCAGATGAGGGACATCTGTCCGACTTATTTGTGTAGTATGGAAGCTTGGTGGAATAGCAAGCTAGCGTTAGCTAGCAAACTAGCAGCCAGTCCGCTTCTAAATAAATACCTTTTAATTATCTTAACACTTTTTAACAGTCAGACTGAAACACTGGCGGTGAGCTCCAGGTCCTGCAGCCGCAGGCGGACCGTCATCAGTGGGGATTGGCCAGCGTAGCAACATTGCCAGAAAGCTGGAACCTGATCGGAGCTCCAGCGGGACACGGAGAGCCTCACAGCAAGTAGCAGCAGCACATTCCCCTCCTGGAGCTCTCTGCCAGTGTTGTTGGAATAGCAAGCTAGCATTAGCGATCCAACCAACCACCCTGCTTATAAATAAGTTTACTTTTAGTTATCTAAACACTTTTTAACAGTCAAACTGAAACACTGGCCGTGAGCTCCAGGTCCTACAGCTGCAGACGGACTGCCATCAGTGGGTATTAACGTGTGCCAAGTTATGCATCCCTGCCGAGACTTTCATCCACAAGGGAAAATAATGATTTTATAAGGCAAAGTAGCTACTGTTTAAAAGCTAGGCTATGTTCATCAATAATGATTATAATTTAAGAAAATTTACAGACATCAATGTTTTATTATCATTTACTTGCTACCTGGATGCAATTCTTGGCTGTAATGAGGGTTAAGAGATACTTTATTCAGCAGAAATTATTGTTGCTGCCCAAGCGGGTGCAATTCTGGGCAGGGATGCAAAATATGGGCACAACAGCAACAAAGCAAGCTCTGGTCATGGCCGGGCAATGAGTCGCTGCTACATGGTGTGGGGCTCTCCATGTCCCGCTGGAACTCCGATCAAGTCGAGGTCGGTAACGTTATTAGTGCTATCAGTGTTTATTTAGTATGGCAAGCTTACACATTATTCAACTTTGAATAGAGAGATAGATAGATAATACTTTATTCATCCCACAACGGGGAAATTCCTTTGTTACAGTAGCATTCTCTACAATAAGAGCAAAAAATCTAACAAACTACACACACAAGAAAAACAGGCAAACAGTAGACAATGAGCAGAAGGTAGACTGAAGTAAAGTGGCGTCAAATAAAAGTATTGTAAACCAGCAACTAGCTGTGTGCAGAAGCGGGGGTACAGTTGCTGGTTTATTCAAAGTTGATTAATTTTGAATTGCACCAAATTTCACTGTAAAAATTCTTAGGCTAGATTTGCAAAGGACAAACAGAAAGACAGAGATTCCTTGATTTATAGTTAGAGACTAAGGTTCATATAGAAGCCACAGGGTAGGTCTATCAACGAGTCTGCAAGGATGCATCTCTGGAGAAACGCTAATAATTAGGATCTGTATCTGGTTTACTGTCGTGTTTTGAGGTTTGTGCAAGTTCATTTTCTATGGTAGGCCTAATTCTTGCAATATTTCTTAACTCATTGGTAGGGGTGATCCGAGTATCCGGCTGAAACGAGTATCTGGTACGGATAAAGCACTTTTGCCGAGTACAAGTATTATACGAGTAATATGAGTCAATATCCGTGCTCGGATTGAATACAACCCCTCAACTGGCCGCGCAGCGTTCTGTGATAATCACAGCGCCCCCCGGCCTACAAACCCGCTCGGATCAGTCACACACACACAGAACATGGAGAAATGCGCTCCCTCGGCCTCTCTCTCTCTCTCTCTCTCTCTCTCTCTTGCTCTCTTCTCTCTTCTCTTGCTCTGTCTCTCTTCTTCTCTCGCTCCCGCTCCGTCAGGAGGCAGTCAATCGGGTCTGGGATTGTTCCGTTAACGTTTAGGGTTTCTTCAGCTTCAGGTTTGTTTTTAACTTCGGTCTGTAGTACTTACTAGTAACCAGTAGGTTTCTGGTGAACGTGGGTTTAGACATGCTGCTTGGTTTAAATGCAACTCCGTTGAGTCTCTGCCATCGGGTTTTTTTTTTTTTTTTTATGCAGCTTCCCCCGCCCCCCCCCTCTCTCTCTGTGTCTCTCTCTACTCACACACACACACACAACACACACACCTGGGTGAAAAAAAAAAAAAAAAAGAACCAAAAAAAAAAAATCACACTGATCATAAAAAAATAAAAGTTAAAAAGAAAGGTATATTGAGTATGAAAACTCGTTCATTACTTTTACTTCATAATTGCAACCTATGTGTTGTATTCTTGTTGCAAAACGTTCTGTATATGTTTGTTGTTACCATGACAACACCATGATCTGAAGCTCGATGCTGTTTCAAATCAGCAATAAATATAAAAATTTTGATCAACTCATTTCAATTGATGCTTAAATAACATACCGGTTAAAGCCCCGCACATTTCAAGAGAACCTGACCCATTTCCGGGTTAAGTTTGACCACTTCCGGTTTAGGCCCCGCCCAGTCAGAGTACAGATCCGGATACAGATAATTCATG
>NC_045740.1:25744095-25748321 GCF_008692095.1 Etheostoma spectabile | reverse complement strand
AGATACAGATACAGATAATGCTGTACTCGCTCATCCCTACTCATTGGGTATGTTTGTTGGGGTATGACAATGCACCTGCTGGGATCCTAATTTTTAAATTTCATGTAAACAAAGCATCTGTTGTTAAACTTAAGGAAAAAATGATTTTTTTAAATATAATTAGGGTAATTCGGCCCTTAAAGGTCCTTGACTTCTTACCGGTTTGGGCAAGCTACACTGGTGCATGTCCTCATAGCCTGCACTTCTCTGCCTGCCTCCACAGGGATGGTTCATGGTCCCTGGGGCGCTGGTCACCCCGTCACTGTAGTGGCTGGTGTGGGACGGGTTGTAGGCTCTGTGGGCATGATGGTAGTGATGGTAGTGGCTCCTGATGAGAAGGAGGAATGTTAACCAAAAAAAAGTAAACAGATGCACACCTTCTCTTTTTAGTGTTTTAGTTGGTCTAGTGTGCTGTATAAAATCAAGCAGACATGTTCAGAAAGTATACTCTACAGCATGGTGGGATGTACACTCATATAACAAATATTGTGTAACATGGAAACTCTGTTTATCCTTTCCACAATACTGTAAATCAGGCATGATAAGAAATAACTAATCTGTGACAATTTTAAATTTACTTGGTTGGAGGAGAAGGGGGGGCATGGTCTGGAGGTGCCAGGCTGAAGGCGTTGCCAAGCAACATATGCATCTGCGTGCGGACCTCATCAATGGAAGGCTGAGAGCTGAGTGTGGAGGAGTCGGAGCCACGGTGAGCTTTCACCCCAAGGCTGCCATTCCCTGTGCCACCTCCATAACCCAGAGAGCTCATCAAACGATCCACATTGGTCTCCTCAAACGGTTCTGGTTCGCCCTGCAGAGCAAACACACACACACACACACACACTCAGCAGGACGGGTGCATTCATCAATTTAGCCATTAAGGGATGGGGACATCGATGTAACACGTGTTTCTGACAAATCAAGTCTCCATCTCTGCCCACCTACTGTATGAACGTAAGAACAAATGCCCCCTGAAATATATGAACGACTTTGGTATTAAAAAGTATTATCAGCTCATGGAGAAGCTGAAAACAGGCAGCACTCACTAAAGGTAAGTGAGTCAAGATACTATGAAGTAGATAGAAAATGCACCGCACATCTGCAGTTTCTCAGTTTTTTAGTAAAGGAATCAGAACCAATGTTTTCCCATTTTTCTCTGTCATCATCAGGTAGAATCATCAGACCTTTACCCTCTATGAAGCAGGTTCTCTTGCAATATGACTACATAACTACATCAGTTACAATAACAATTAATTTACGCTTTGTTGCCAGTTTATTAGGTGTTGATTCAACTGTACAATCATTTTGGTGGATGTAGTTTGTGTTGCTGTTGAAATGGGTGTGTGACTGCAATGCAATACAGCACCACAAACTACATCCTCCAAAAAAAACATACAGTTGAATCAACAACTCCGTTAACATTATAACTTTCATGAAGTTGGTCTTTATTGCAGAACTGTTGTATTAGACTGCATCAGTTTTAGCTAGTATGTATCTATAAACTAGCAACGTAGTGTATTTTCACATAGTCTTTTGGATTTATTAAGTACCAAGTCACTGGACCGTTTTTTCAATTTTTTTATCTGACATGTCCCTCTATCAATGTGTGTAACAACTGTATTTAACTTAACAGTATCTATTATTCAATTCAATTGATAAAATTCAAACAGACGTTAAGTCAGAACACTTAGACAAAGTAGGTCTAGACCACACTCTAAGTCTAGACTCACACTATAATTAACAAAGACTCAACAATTCCCCCAAGAGCATGCTTTTGGTGCGACAGAAATGGATGTTGTTATTGTTTGGGGTAGGAAGAATGCAAAAAAACACAAGAATTTGAAGTAGAGAGAGACATTCTACTACTATAGGTATACGTTATATACTGTGTATCAGTACACACAACACACTGATCTCCTTATGCCATTTCAAACAGTTTGGTGCATCCAAGGCAATTAACTGCTATCAAGACTCCCTTCTGAAACCATGAATAGGCTAAAATCATATTCAGTTATTGACAGCTAAGTAGCACATCCGCTGCTGTTACTGTGGTGTAGCAGAGAAGCAGCATGAGGAGAATTTCACTCACTCACTCTAACTCCATTTTACCTCTTTTTTTCTTTCTTTTTCCATCTTCTGCTGCCATTAAAATGAAGGAAGTGCCTCATCTTTTTTCATTTCATCTCTTTCTGTATTACATTACGTCTTTCTGTTTGTTGTAGGTTTATGAAGTTCATTGAAAGGTGATTTGTTAATCCTCAAAGTGTAAGTTCACAGCATCAGAGTCAGAGTAAAGAAGGAAAAGAAAGGATTAAAGATATAAATGCTTTCAGGAGATTATTTTAATCGTTTAACAAAGTGGCAGAGCTTTACATTGCCACAACTATCATGTGAGCTTTTTGGAAGAAGGAGCCATCCACGGCTTCATTATCGCTCTGTGTGAATGAGTTTGTATCTCAGCTGCTTTATTACGGTTTCTCACATTATCCAACTTCAAAATTCCTTAAAGCTCATCCTCTACTCACTCGATCCTGGTTCAAACTTAAGTGTTATAGAGGTGTTATCTTCAGCTACAATTTTTTTCCTGTATTTGACATGTTTTTCTAACCTAATTTCTGGCTCAGTGTTTTAAAATACAACAAATAGCATTGACACAACATTCTTCAATAGATCCATAACTTGTTCAGTTTCTTACATCGTAGCCGTTGTTCCGGATGCCTCTCCTGGATCTTTCTCTCAGCACCAGCAGGTCCATCTCTGTTTCTACTGGGCTTGGGCTGCTCAGAGACTGCCGGCTCCAGTAGGTGGGCTCCCGTGGGTGTGAGTACCTGATGGACAGGTGTAAGACAAAACACTGTAAAAAACTAACTACTGATCAGGGCCATACTGTAAATGGTAAATTAACTGCATTTATGTAGAGCTTTTCCAGTCTTTACTCAAAGCGCTCTACTCTACATTCACACACTGGTGGGCAAGGCTACCATACAAGGTGCCACCTGCGTATCAGATAAACATTAACACACATTTGTGCTGAAGGACATTTAAGCATGTAGACTGCAGTCTGCAGTATTGCATATATGGGTATCTTATCAACTCAATAGTTAAAAGACCTAGTGAAAGTTAATTTGGATCCATTATTGAATAAAATCTCTTTGTGATGTTAATAGATGGGTGACTTTCAATCTCTCAAAAGCAGGGAAAGTCAGTGTTATAAAAATGGATTGTGTTCCCAAGCTGAATTACCTTATCCATACCCTTTCTCTGGAGGTTCCCCTATCATAAACATTTAAATGGAATGGTAAAAAAATTGGTTACATTTCAGTAAATTACAAAGATGATTGATAGAGGTTTGGGTCTACCAAATATGTTGTATTACTATACTTTAAACTTAAGGCATCTGGTCCACTGGTCACTTCCTCCTGAGAGAGCCCCTCCCTGGTATTGTACTGATCAATCTGTTCTTGCTGCATTATAGCCTTTACAAAGCCAGTCTGTTAAAATGTATGGTGCGACAAAAATAATCTCTACCTTAAATGTTGTTTGGACCAAAGTGGTCAGGCTGTTTGATCCATATCTAAATACTTCATCAAGTGTTTGTCGAAATCCAAACTTATATAATGGTAGATTTCACCTTTTTTTGGAAAGATTGGTTGGAAAAGGAAATTGTCACATTGGGAGATTTGTATCTCGTTAGTATATTGAAATCGTTTGAGGAAGTGGTACAGAAATTTGGACTCCCTTGGTCTCAATTGTTTTAGATATTTGCAACTTTGTCATCTGTTTGTGGTGATTTTGCGATCCAGTTCTTCAGCCCCGAAGGTACTAGAATGTTTAGATAAGGTGAAATATGGAAAAGGTCGAGAGGCTTTTGGGTATTATTCTGTGCTTACATGGGCGTCAGTTTGGTTTTAAATGTGCTGAGTACAGAGATGCATTCGGAAGTGCATTTTCAGAACTGCTGGGTACATTGACACATTCATTTTTTTTCTTCTTTTGCCCAGGTCATGTTTTGAAAGATGCTGTCCTGTCGCTTACTAATGTAAATGAATAAAAATGTAGACAAAAATGTGATGATGTCCGACACGTTTTATGAAAAAGAAAGCCTTAAGGTTTAAAAAGGCATTAGACATACAGTGGCTTGAATAAGTTTACACACCCAGGTTTAAGTTGATTAAAAAGAGTAATAA
>NC_045740.1:25737684-25744085 GCF_008692095.1 Etheostoma spectabile | reverse complement strand
TTTTGGAAATTGATCTTAATGCCTCAAAAACCTTAGGAAAATCCAACCTTTAAGGACAATTTTCTTTGTGAATGAATAATGTATTGTAAATAAATTGATGTTCTTCCTTATATACAGGGGGCATAAGTATACACACCCCTATGTTAAATTCCTGTAGAGGCAGGCTTATTTTTATTTTTAAAGGCCAGTCATTAGGGATGAGCGAGTACAGCATTATCTGTATCTGTATCTGTTTACCACATGAATTATCTGTATCCGGATCCGTACTCGGACTGGGCGGGGCCTAAACCGGAAGTGGTCCGATTTAACCAGGAAGTGGGTCGGGTTCTCTTGAAATGTGCGGGGCTTTAACCAGTATGTTATTTAAGCATGCAATTGATATGAGTTGATCAAAAATTGTTATATTTATTGCTGATTTTAAAACTATTTACATGACAGCATCAAGCTTCAGATCAATGGTGTTGTCATGGTAACAAACAAACTATATACAGATCTTGCAACAATGAATACAACACATGCGGTTGCAATTATGAAGTAAAATGTAATGAACAAGAGTTCAGAGGGGCGCTGTGATTATCACAGAACGCTGCGCGGCCAGTTGAGGAGTTGTATTCAATCTGAGCACGGATATTGACTCATATTACTCGGATAATACTTGTACTCGGCAAAAGTGCTTTATCCGTACCGGATACTCGTTTCAGCCGGATACTCGGATCACCCCTACCAGTTATTTCATGGATAGCTGTTAAAGTTCCCTTGGCCACTGGAATTAAAATAGCGCCCCCCCCCCATCATCACATACCCTTCACTATATCTAGAGTAGGTCACCTAGAGTCAGGATGCAACGTTAGCTAGCTGGCTTTTTACACAATGTATCATGGATGTGTTTACCCTTGTGTTGTCTTCCCGTCAACCATGAAAAAAATACTTCCCTTTTTTTCAACATTATCGCTTTTTTTGACATTTATGTCACTTTTTCAATGTTGTGGGTGCTTTTTTGATGTTTTTGCCAAAGTTTTTTGATATTTTTATTGTTGATATTTCAGCGCTTATTTCAACGGCCCTGAGACACCTCTCTTCTGCCTCCTGACTCACAGCATTTTTCAAAAATGCCAAAGAAGACATGCTACTAGTGTAATGAGGTAATGTCTTTGTACATGCTCGCAGTGTACATTAAGACATGCAAGGGAAAACTCTCCTCCAATGAGACTGGTGAAGAGGTGAGAGGAAGTTTATTTTTCTAAAGTTGAAATGAAAATTAAAAAAATATGAATAGTTTTTTGAAAAAAACATACAAAATAACATTTCATGCTAGCCTACTGTATGTGGCGAGAGGTAATCTGTTTTGTTCAGCTCTCTGTATAGACATATTTTTCAGATTAATGTCTATGTATACATATGCAGTGTTATGTGTTTGACACTGCATTTTTTCATGTACAACTTTGAACGTACAGTGACAACAAATGGCAGTGGCCCAAGTACGCATGCTCAAACTCCAGTATGTAAACCAAGTAGGTATGTTTTATTTAGATACCCTTCGTGCCAGTACAAATACAGAAATATTTATGTGCACCCTAATTTACACAATCCATGTTTTCATGTCATTTAGCCATCTTATCTAGACATTACATTCTATGAAATTATTTAACAGCACATGGTGCAGTTATTTATAATCACATGTAATTTGATTCTTTTCCAAACACTGTTCAGCATACTGTTTGATGGAACTATGAAATGGCTCCATTATATATTGTAATTTTCATTTTGTATAACCTTTACAACCCTATAAATATTTAACCAAATATGCATTCACTGTTTCTTTACAGCCTGATGCTGATTTCATAATAATGAACTGCCAGCCAAATTTCAGTGAAAAGGGAACATTCAAAGTGAGAACTGAGAGAAAAATCATTAACTTTCTGCAAGATTTATTGCAGGAGGTTGAAAAGTCAATTGTCAACACAATTACACATAACACAATTTGAACGTACTAAGCACATATACACATTCTTGGATAATTCATTTTTTTTAAGATAATACTGTAAGTTTGAATAAATTTTAATGCTCTAAGTGCTTCATTCTGCATGGCTTTCTCACTCTCAAAACAGCCAAATTAGGCCTAAGAGTTTATCTCATATGCATGAGATGTTATCTCATATCTCATATGTAGCAAATAAACTTTTAGATGTTATCTACTACATAGAAGATAATCTTAAATTTTGGCCAATATTTCACACAAAGAATTTTTTTTTTTAAACAATATCTTTACCAAAGAAAAGATGACAGGTGACATGTGATTAAAATGGACACTGAGCATGAGCAGGAATAATTTAATTCAGGCCAATTCACATTTTTACGTAAAAACCCTAGAACTGCATGCTGTTGTGTTTCTGCATTTTGAATCCCAGATATCAGTTTTGGGTCATACTGTTACATACTGTGACATCCACAGAACTGTAACATTTTATTATTATGTTCTGCCCAAAAATCACTAATCACTCCTTATGTGTTGCTTAGCAACTATGTTTTACATCTACAAATCTACAGTAAATCTATAATTCTTGGTGGAAGCGTTGTAAAGCACTTTAAGCAGTTAAATAGTTGAGATACAATGGTACAAAACCAGAATGTCATATAAATGTAATCCTTTAATTTTGGGACTGTCAAACATTTCTACATAACTGCCATAATGTTTAATGGTTTTGGATAATTATTTGTATTTGTTTAACCAGGGAAATGCAGTTATGGCCAATGAAGCTGTGAGTAAAGGAACATTCCTATTTTTCAATGAGGATTTACATTCAATTTTATACAGATTAAATAACTCCTATTTTTTCTGGTATCTACTGTGTACTCCATACCTCTTATGACATCCTGCGAACGATGCCCTCTTTTCCTCAGCAGTCATTGGCTCCTTGACCCCGCCGTCGTGCCGACTGTGCCTGGTGTCATGGTGACTGTAACCATGGCCGCCACCCTCAGACAGAGAGAACTCTCCGTAGCCCTTCCTCCGGGCCTTCTGCCGCAGTTTGTTCCTGTAGTGCTCAATGTCAGACTTTTGTTTCAGTCCACCGTGGTTTGCCTGCAAACAATCCATATTGATTTCAAGCAATCATATTTACCTGGCTCTATCAGCTTAGAGGCAACCAATTGAGACCATTTTTTATGATGAACTTTTTCACTTTTAAAAATGTTTTTGTCCTTTCTTTCTAGTGCAATCACTTGAGTTTGATTTACAATCAACATGTTTTAACAAGCATTACAGTTCGTAATCAGAGAATGTGTCACACCCTAAACATGACATTTTCTACTAACGCAAACTTAATCAATTGCAAATAAACTGGAAAACCAGAAGGCACTGAGGAGCTTTTCTGATCTTATGTCTCAGATGCAAAGAGGTGACAGTTAGCAACCCTGATTTATCCAAAACTTTTAGAATATTTCATCCATTACTCTTGCTAGTTATTTCAATCATTTATCTGGTTATTAACTAATTAACTATTTAGACTTCTCTGATTGCTTGCGGGCTACTACAACTTGCGCTCTGGTGTTACAGATGACTTACTATGTGGATATCTTTTTTTAATTTCTAGTTCTACGAATTAGTGTTACAAATTAATATTACAGAAGGATGTATGAAATCATGTTTAAATGTAATTTTCCCATTACAAGTTCAAACACAATCTTTCCAAAAAAGCCCTGGCAATTGAAGAAGTTACCCCTGACATACAAGTCCCCCTGTTTGGGAACCAGTGACATGAAGCAACACGAGTTCCAAACATAAACATGACCAAACAATATAACTGAAAAAACATCTGCCATATTAAAGCTGGAGGCTCTAACTTTGATCTCCCCCCTCTGGTAGTGAGTTATTACACAAACATTGTTGACAAGTGAAGAACTATAAGTGAGTGAGAAAGTTAGTTGACAGCACTCTGTGTGCTGCTCATGTAAGAATGAAGTTGTGGAGTTATTAAACTACTGCACTCATTCTAAGTACAAATCTAAGTATACTGGGAATACAGAAAATTTCCCTGGCAGTAATAGGATTAATTAGCATTTTGTGAACTTGGTGAACTTGACAAAGGCTTGAATGTAAACGACATGCTCATCATGCCCGATGACTGTGAAGTACAACTATGTACTTTATACGATGGCCAACAGGGGCAAACGCACTGCATCCTAAAGATGATAAGCTTTGAGATGATAGACTGTAAATATTAAATCTATGTTTGAGAAATGTTTTCACTTGTTTGGTGGGTGGGTCTCTAGTTTATTGGTTCAGGTCCCAGGTGATACCAAATTAGCAGAGACGTGTCTGTAAACTCGTGGCAACAAAAAGGCAGAGCACGCGCTCCCTGTGGGGTTGAATATCAAGCTGTTTCACTTAGCGGTCCCCCTACAGTGGTGTTAATTTCATCAGACGAGACAAGACTAAATATGTTCATCAACGACCTTTTATCCAAATAAAGACGAGACGACGACAAGATTGCACCAATGTCCAAAACCGCTGACTAAGACTACATTAACATGCATTGTTGTTGACAAAAAAGATGAGACTAAAATGTTTAGCATAAAATAAAAACTAAGATAAAATCTCTCTTCATTTTTGTCTACAATCGTCTCTACTTTTTCATCATGAGATAGAACTAGTGCCCGTTTGTAGCGAGTGCCTGTTCCAAACAGGCCAATTGCTTGGTTCCCAGTATTTTTTCCCCCCATTAAGGGCGGTTCTATCAGGCGCGGCACCGCTGGGGCTCATCTAGAGATTTGGCGTGTCCCCTTTTTTTCATCTAGCCGTCACACATCCAAGTAGTGATATGGCCCAGGCGGGGGAGGGAGGAAGCCCGGTTCAGCCTTCTGGAGAAGCCGCTACAGTGCCTAGCAATTGCCCTGGGCAAGGAAAGGAATGCCGGCGAATCTGCTCCTAAACAGCTTGCAGAGCGGCTGGAGTAATGTATGCAACTGCTGGCAACAAAACAACGTGCTGTAGAGCCCAAGAGCCCTGGCGCTTATTTAACATGTGTCTGTGTACAATTGGATTTGCATGAAGGAAGAGGCTCGATATAAAACCAGACGCATTTACCAAAGTTGCATTCAACAAAAATCATTCAACAAGTGTATTTTTTCACGTAATTATGACACTTTACCAATATTTGAGATGTGTGAAACACTATTTGACTGAAAGAGTTATCAGATATAATCTCAGAAATAATTTATTTAAAAAAACAAAAATGTTCTGACAAAAAATAGACTAAGATATGCGAGTTCTCTTTTCACTAAAGCTTAACTAAAACGACGAGACTTTTAGTCTACTAAAACTTGACTAACAAAAAAACATATGTGAACGACTAAATATGACTAAAACTAACAAGGACATTTGACACAAGACTAAGACTAAATTAAAAATAGGTGACAAAATTAACACTACTCTAGAGGCCTGGAGAACTTCCGATTTGCAATTGCAGCGTTTTTTTTGTTGCATTTGTTTTCGGGGATTGTGTGCTTTTCTTTTTGCATTGTTTCTATTTTTTGGGTTGTGTGCTTTTCTTGTTGAATTGTTTCTTTATTTGCAGCGCGTTTGTGTATTTGGTTGTGTTGTGTGTATTTTAACCTTTATTTATTCAGGGAAGGTTCACTGAGAGGCTGCCTCTCTTTTGCAGGAAGTCCATCATCACATTTACACAGTTACACATTCATACCTGGAAGCTGCCCAGTACAACCACAGTCGGAGGTTAAGGGCCTTGCTCAAGGTCACCTAAGTGGTGGTAACGAGGGATGGACAAGCGCTGGTTTTTCATTTTCCCCACCCAGATATTTGGAGCGCATGTGTTGTGCGATGTTTTCTTAATTTGCTTGTGTTTTGTCTATAAGTTGCAGTGCATTTGCCCGTCGGCCACAGTAACTTTAGGACTGAGAAGATGTGATATGTAAAAGTTCAGCACTCTAGCTTTAATGCATACAGCCATCAAATGCTGCTGTGTGACTCATGATGATGACGATGATGATGATCTAGTTATTGCTCTGCCCTATACTGTCAGTGCTGCAGACGTACGTCACAGCTGAGTGCTATAAAGCCTTGAAGGTGTGTGTGTACGTTACATATATGTGGACTTACCTCCACATTGAGGACCACAGAGTCTTGGCTGTGGGATGAGGAGGAGGGATAGGAGTATGTTGGCTGAGCAGTCATGGGTTTAATGGTGATAAGACGCAGAGAGCCTGAATGATCTTCGTATGGGTCTGGGAAGAAGAAGACAAATAGGTTAGAAAGAGTTAGACAGAGACAGTGTTTCCAGTAAGCTATAAAGTTGCAATCAGACATATGACAAATTGTGCCACAATATTCCCACAACATTCAAACAGCATATTTGTTCAATCCTCTAAGGATATCTGTCAAA